>NW_005871340.1:1456210-1491777 GCF_000147115.1 Myotis lucifugus | reverse complement strand
AGGTCCCGACGCCGCCGCGCGGCGCTGCAGAGGCGCACGGCAGCCAATGGGCTCCGAGGAGGTGGGACTGCGGGCGGCTGTCACCCTCCCGGGGACGGGAGCGCGGAGACCGGGAGCGCGCGAGCCGCGGCCGCGCCCGGGCCGAGGGGGAGGAGCCGCGGGAGCGGGAGGAGGAGCCGCCGAGCAGCAGCCCGAGGACCACTGCTCCCCAGGCTGCGGAGGACCGACCTGGCCCCACGCCTGGCTCCCCGCGCCCCCGACCGCCAGCATGATCGCCGCGCAGCTCCTGGCCTATTACTTCACCGAGCTGAAGGATGACCAAGTCAAGAAGGTGAGCCCCGCCCGCGCCGCCGCCCCGCGCTCTGGCCGCGCGGAGCGTTCCGGCATCCGCTTTCCGCCGCAGCCTCCATCCTCCTGCGCCCGGCCTGCTCCAGGCCAGCGCTGGCCGGGCTGTAGGCGGCGGGGAAAGGCTTCGCCCTTTGGTTCTCCCAGGGAGTGTGTGTGTGTGTGTGTGTGTGTGTGTGTGCGCGCGCGGTGATGGTGGGGTTTGGAGGGAAGATCCCTGTGGCTGGGCTGCTTGCTGCAGTGTCCTTGAAACGGACTGTGGATGTCAGATGGGGCCACGGGCTGTGCGGGGAGGTGGCCTGTTGGCAAGGGACTGAGCGCCGTGGGCGGAGGCGTGATCACAGAGATGCTGGGGAGGTGAGCGCACAGCAGGCCGGGGTGCTGACTGGAGGCCAGACATCCCATATTTCGGGTTCCCGGCGGAGGGGGCGGAGGGCATCGGGTGCTCCTAGAAGCTGTCACCCCGGCTCTCCCAGCTGTTGCCGCCGCTGCTTAATCTGAGGACGGAGTGACCCGCCTGGCTTCCCGGAACGCGGAGGAAGCCACCGGAAACTTTGCTCATAGGCCTCAGGACTGGATTGGCATGTCTGAATGGAATTTTTTATTCCTCTACGTGACTGCTCTCTTAAAGCTGTAATTTCCAGCCAGTCCAGGGAGCACAAATAAGAGACTGGGCTTTTGAGTTGGATGGAGGCTTTGACAAGTATGCTTGACACGTGTGCACTTGCACATGGTTTCATCTCCCAGGTGTTGCTGCCTTTGGCATATAAAATACTGTCTGCTGGCAGGTCTTCACGATGCTGCTTCCTAGGGCGGGAGCTTCTTACGCTGCTCCCTTCTGCCAGCTTTGCCACCACGTTCTTAAGAAACAGTCCAGGCTGTAGGGAAAGGCCCATTTTATTAGTGCCAGGCCTAGCACAGCCTCCTGACCCACCCACACCCTGAGTGGGTGACATTCTTGCCAGGAAAAGCTGGGAGGGACTAGCAAAGTCAGCCTCCCTTTAAAGTTCAAACAAGGGGCGTGCTACCCACAGGTGAGATGCATGAGCCACAGGCCTGGATTTTCTGCTCTACAAGCCACAGGATGTTCAGTTTCTTTCTATCCACCACCTAAGACAACCCCTTCCTCTGGCACGATAGGAAACAGGCCTGATGAGGGTGACCTCATCAAGGTCACAGTGAGTTAGAGGCAGAGCCTGGGTGGGACCCAGGTCTCCGCCTTTCTTCACAGGGAACTTGCCCAGCCTCCTCTGAGAAATTAGCTGAAGGGGAGGTGCTGAGACCAAGGTCTTGGGGATGCTGCTTGGACCCTGGATCAGTGCTGAGTGGGGATCAGAGTGGGGCAGTTAGGACACAATCCTGGGACTCTGCCACGGTCCCTCATGGCTGTGAGTGACAGTGACTCTCAAGTGATATTCGATTTCACGGTGGGAATGTAAGGCCTGGATGAGTTCACTGCTCTCTCCCTGCACATGGTACCCTCTGTAGCTCAAGACAGCAGGCAGACCAACTGGGGTGGGGACTCATGACCTTGGAGGCCCAGGGGTCCTCAAACTACGGCCCGCGGGCCACATGCAAATACAAATATTGTATTTGTTCCCGTTTTGCTTTTTTTCACTTCAAAATAAGATATGTGCAGTGTGCATAGGAATTTGTTCATAGTTTTTTTTTAAACTATAGTCCGGCCCTCCAACAGTCTGAGGGACAGTGAACTGGCCCCCTGTTTAAAAAGTTTGAGGACCCCTGTTGTAAGCCAACAGCGTCCACACCCACCACCACCACCAATTGTGGTCTCCAGGGCTGAGTTGGGTTGAGTTAGGACTGCACTCAGTGGGACCTGTTTTATCAGGCACACAGCATCTAGTGTGGCCCCGCTATCCCCCAGGCTCCTGTAGACATCTGAGTATGAGACTTGTGAATCGATTGATCCTCAAATCCCTCCTCCTCTGAGACTGGGAGTCTGACATCCCCTCCCTGCCCTCCTCTGGCCTCAGAACCTTGCTGGAGGACAGTCTTGAGGCCAAAGCTTCTACCAGATAATATTATTGGTCAAGGAGAGTCTTCAAAACAAATGGCCTTCTTGCACCGATGGCTTCTTAGGCTGCTTCCTATGGTGGGAGTGTGGTTTCCTGCCAGGGGATCGATCACCTTGGCCTGCATCATGGGCTGAGTGGGAGGGCCATCGTGGGTGTGGTCCCCGGAAGCTGCCTACTTGGGCCTCTTGAGCGCACTTGTTCTGATGGCCTAGTCAGCTTATTAGAGGCCAGCCCTCCCTACCCACACGATTGCAGGGAAAGCCGGGTGAGGGTGAAGGACTCCAAGCCTCACCCTGGGGCTTTGCCTACGACCTGACGGGGACGTAGAACAGTGGTGGGCAGCCATGATGATTCAGCCCTTCAGCTCTAGGTGGCCTTCGGGGCTCCGCAGATAGCATGGCACCAGCTATTAACCCCTTTCCGTTTTCTTGCCCTCTGGCCTAGGTGTAGGTGGAGGGAAGGTGGGGGTGACACCAGCGAAGGTTTACTGGGATTGCTCCGGACACAGAAGTGGTCATGGCAAGGGTATTATTTCTCTCCCTCTGAGACATGTCAGTAATTCAACTTCATAAATCTGTCCTGGTTTGAAACAGGCCGAATGCCTGGCTTCTTGGCATGGAGCTCCATTTTCCAGACTGTGTCTGCATATTATTGATTAATAGAGCCCAGTGCAAAGAGTGTCCCGTCATTAGGCAGAACTAAGCAAAAAACACAATTTCCTTTCACTCTTCTAGTGCTTTTAGGAGGCACATGTGTGCTTGTGAAAGATTCCATTCATCAGAACCCCAGACATCTGCTAATCTGCAGCCAGAGACTGGGTCCTTTGACCTCCAAGTAACTTTTAACATGCCTCTGATCTCACCAGCGTCCCCACTCGGTTTAGCCATTAGGAACCTGTAGGAGGGTGAAGTATCGCATAGTCCTCTGCTTGTTTAGGAAAGGAAGAGGAGTCCAGCAAGGTCAGGAACTTGGCCTTTAAAGAAATACGACTTTCTTTTCTCTAGGGTTGTCAGAATGGTGAGCAAACGCCAGTGGATTTTCTCTGGGTGGGATCCCCCTGACCTAAGTAATCCCCATTTGCCAGTGAGATTCGTCCCGAAGGCCAGGACCCAGGAGTCTTCAGAGTGCTTGGCCAAGGAAGGTGGGGGAGAGTGTGCTTAGCAGTTAAAGGGCTATTTACTCAGAAACCCATGTGTCCCAGCTGCAAAAGCAAGCATTAAAAAAATGCCCCTTCTTGTTCTGGGGTGAGAGGGATGAGTGTTAGAAAATGATGAAAAATGGCTCATGTACCTTTTGGTTCGGCGTTATACACATATCCTGGAAGGGCCTCTCACTCCTTGGCGAACATTCATTGCGCAGTCCCTGTCCTCTGTACCTTGGATGTGCCTAGGAGTTCTCCTCTGAGAGAAGCCCCAATACTTGATTTGGTTTGGTAATTTGGGGCTGTCGTGAGGAAATAAACTTGGAAAGTGGGTAGATATGAGGGACTTTCACATCTGGCCAAGCTGTGCTGTCCTCCCACACTCCTGCTGTTCACTGGAGAAGGCCTGGGCAGCTTTCTCCTAAAAGGACTGGTTTGGCACGACTAGTCCGACTCCTGTCAGGGATTCCTGCCTGACAGAATTAGCCGCTGGAGTGGGCTCTGAGCGTGTCTGAGGAGGCCCCGGGGAGAGGCTGGCTGGGGAGGCAGCCGTACATACACCTCTGCGTCCAGGAAGCAGTCGTGGCGGCCGCTGGCTCCCGCTTATTGATTTGAGGACCTTTACAATCACATCTGATCGTGGGAACTCAGTGGTTTCTGCAGAAAATGTTGAAGTCCTTTATCATGTGCAGAGAACTGTGCTAGGCTGGGGGACAGCTATGAACATGGTCGAAATGGTCGCTATTCTCATGGAGTATCAATAATTATTTGCTGTCTTATGGTGAGTGCAAAGCATAGAATGCCAGGAGAGCAGAGCGGAGCCCGTGGCCCGATCTTGGGAGGGATATCACCAGCTTAGGAATTGCTTAAAGCCAGGCTGTCGATATACAGGAGAAAATATTATATGCAGAAACTTCGTAAAGGAGAGGCAAATGGTTAGTTACCAAATTGTAGTATTTCTTTCTCTCCCGAAACACTCCATGGCTGTCTTATCAGATACCATGTACGTGTGTGCGTGTGTGTGTGTCTATCTGTCAGGACCTGAGGCATTGACCCCGTGTGTCCCAGGGCACCCCCTCCCCCTCACAGCTCCCCAGGGTGTCCTGCTAGCTCCCCGGTGTGCAGCACACAGAAGGCGGAGATTCTATCCCCCATTTAGAAACGGGGACTGGAGCTCCAGAGGAGGTGAGTGACTTTCTCAAGGCCTTAAGAAAATCTGGAATGGGATTCAGAGGGTATTCTAGCTCCCTCTGCTTCTTTCCTCCAGAAAAACCCACCTTTGTTGATTTTAATGATTTACTTTGGAATGTGTATTAATGTGTGTACGGAGGAGTTAATTTTATATTATGAAGCAGTTGAGGTGCATAAAAAAATACTGAAGTTGACATAACATGCACCCGTGTATCTGCTCCTCATTTGAGATATAAAACACAATTATTACGTCACAGGCACAACTGAAACCCCTTGTATCCCCATCGTCAGTTCCATCCATTTCTCCGTCCAGAGGTGACCTCTCTCCTGAATTTGGTGTGCATCATTTCCATGCATGATTTTATACTTTTATTACATACCATGTATCTATACGCAGCATATAGTGTTACTTTATGGGATTTTAACCTTTTGTAAATGGTGCTGTACTGTATGTATCCTTCTGCAGCTTGCTTTTGTTAGCTCAACAATCTATATCTGGGATTTTTTTCCACGTAGCTCTATTTCATCGATTTAAGCTGCTGTGTGCTCTTACATTGTGTGACTACAGTGCAATTAGTGTATCTATTCTTCTGATGGGCTTTGGGGTTTTTAAATTTTCGAGTTACAGTGTCACGCGCATCTCCAGTTCACGTGCAAGTTTCTCTAGGCTCTAGGCTGAGTCTGGGGTCGGAACTGGTGGGTGGAGGAGTGTGTGCATTTTCTCATTTTCAGGGTTTTGCCAAGTTGCCATCCTCCATGGTCGCACCACAGTCAGAACTTTGTATGGGTTCCTTTTGCTCCACGCCACCCTTGGTGCAGTCACACCTTTAAAGATGTTTGACATTTTTAAAGACTCTGCTTTTTTTTTTTTTTTAAGACGCTGCTTCTTGTCAGTTATTACCATTCACAATATAGCACTCAAGCTTGGTTTAAAATTAGCCCTTTCTTAGTGCATCTTATCGAGAAGCAGAGCCCTCCTTGCAAAGTATTGCTGAATGAAGTTGACAGCGCTCATTGTGAGCAGTGCCAGCCCCATTGACTGAATGGTTTGCTGCTGAAATGTTTGCACTGAATCGAGGTGTGTGTGTGGGGGGTGGGGGGGGAGGTAGATAAGAGAAAGGCTTATGAGGACTCTCTGTGGCTTCTTGTGATCTGGCATGAATCGGTTAAACTTTTCTGGGAATTAAAACACACACGTGGGCATTTGGCCACACACCCTCTCTCTTCCTGGGTGGATCCGAGCCGGGCAGGGCTGGTGGCTTATCAGTCCCTTACGCGTGCCCAGCTCTGTTAGAGAAAACTCAAGCCAGCAGCCTCTCCCAGACTGTCTTCCGTAAAAGGAGAGGGTGGCTGTGCCCCCGCAGCCACCGGGGAAGCTGAAATGTGGAGCCCGCGGCTCAGCCCTTCGCAAACAGAAGCTGAGGGAGAGGCCCGCTACTGCACGAGGCAGAAAATGTCGGATCACGTTCATCTGATTGCAAACCTGATTACAGGCTCGCAGACGCCGGGACCTGGAGGGTACCTCAGAGCGAAGGGCGCACTGAATGCCTACTGGGGTCTGTGTTTTCCCTATCATGGGCCTTATTTCATCATTAATATAACAACACCAATCGAAACCAACCTAATGCCCGGCACATCTACTGCCAGGTTGATGCTAAAGGCATTACATCCCCACAGCGCCCCTGTGAAGTGGGCACTGTCATCACCTCCACTTTTGGGTGAGGCCTCAGCTCATACACAGAAAAGCCAGCCAGCATTCGGACCCAAGTCAGATGGCAGTGCAGTCCCTGCTTTTATTTTTTAATCGAGATAGAATTCACACACCAAAAAATGGACCATTTTCAAGTGTGCCATTCAGTGGTTTCTAGTACAAGATTGTGCAACCATCACCACCATCTAATTCCAGAACCTTTTCATCAGCCCCCAAAGAAACCCCATATCCATTAAGCAGTCACTCCCCCTTCCTCCCTCCATCCAGCCCCTGGCATCTACGGATGTACTTTTTAAAAATGGATTTGCTTCTTCTGGACATTTCACATAAATGGAATCATACAATCCGTGGCCTTTGTATCTGGCTCCTTTCACTAAGCATGTTTTCGAGGTTCATCCATGCTGTAGCAAGTATCATTACACATTCTTTTTTATTGCTAATACTTAGCTGTATCAATATACCACATTTTGCTTATGCGTTTGTCAGTTGATGGACATTTGCATTGCTTCTGCTTGGGGGCTGTGAACAAATATCTGTGTACACAGTTTTTCTGCGTGGATATATGCTTTCATTTTTCTTGGGTGTATGCATAGCAATGGAAGGAAGGGCATCCTCTCCATTTAGAAATGGGGACCTGGAGGCCCCCACATGGTGAAGTGACTTGTCAACTTGACCACACAGCTCATGAGTGGTCGTGACAGGAACACTACCAGGTCTCCTGGCTCAGAACCCTGCTCTGTCATTTTGCTGGCTAGGGAAACAGATCTAGGAAGAGAAAGAGCTCTGGGGAGGGGCAGACCCTCCAGGGGCCCTGACACCCATCTCTCCTTCCTCCCCAATCTCCCCTCCACCAGCACACTGGCTGGTGGCTGCCAACCCCACCTCCCCATCTCCCCACCCCTCAACTCCTCAGTGTTGACCAGCTCCCTCTGCTTGGGAAGGAAATTGGCCCAATAAAGTCACTTACAGTGAAATGTTAGGGATTTTTCCTGGTTTTCAAATTTTCTCCTTTCCCTTCCCATTTGCCCCCACCCCCCTCCTCGTTTGCATTTAAAAGAGGACCCCCAGGGAGAGCGCTGCTTACCCTTCAAGAAGAGCCCTGATGCTCTCTGTATGCCACTCCTAGCATTCTCTCCCAGCTCTGCCTGGACGTGCAGATTGACACTGGGGTTTGCTTGCAGCCTTTATTCAATCTGACTTATTTCTCTGATGTCCCCGGGTGCCTTCCGGGACCCTCTCGGGTGGATGGGGTGAGTGGAGTAGGATAACCAGGCCGCCGTTGTAACGAAGGCACCATCTCACCTTTGCAGAGTTCTCCATTTACAAAATATTTTCACATGCTTTATTTAGTTGAGTCCTTACAGCAAGCTCGGATGTATGTATTTCTTCCTGCATCTTATTTTTTTAAGATTTAAAAAAATTGATTTTTAGAGACAGAGGGAGCGGTAGAGAGAGGAACATTGATGTGAGAGCAGAGCATCGATCGGCTGCTTCCTGCACCCCCTACCAGGGATCGAGCCCATAACCCGGGCATGTGCTCTGACCAGGAATTATACCAGCAACCTCTTGGTGCACAGGGCAATGCCCAACCGACTGAGCCACCCCGGCCTGGGCTCTTCCTGCACTGGACATGTGGGGCAGGCAAGCTTCAGGAAGTGGAATTGACATGATCTTGATGGCCAGAACGCAGTAGGGCTGGGGTGGGATGCGGCCACTCTGACACTGGTGGGTAGCTCTTGCCATGCGTGCAGAACTAGGACTGTTGTTCAGGGCTCGAGACGCCCAAGAGGTGCATTGTGGTGGTCCCCCAGAGAAGCCATCCCCCAAGGCTGCCAGGATGGTGATGTGACTGGAATGAGAGAGCAGTGCTGTCCAGAACCGTAGTCACCAGCCACGTGTGGCTACCGAGCACTTGGCGAGTCTGTTTTGAGGTGTGCCGTTAAATATAAAATACACAGGATTCTGAAGACTTTGTATGACAAAAAGATAAAGTAGCTCATTCATAATTTTTTAAATATTGATTACACGGAATAATATTTTAAATATTGGGTTAAATAAAATATTATTAAAATTAATTTCACATGTTTTTTAAAAATGGGTACTAGAACGTTCACAATGACACATGTGGCTTGCATTATGTTCCCGTTGGACAGTGCTCTGCTAGACATGCTCTGCAATGGCTCAGAAGTTTGGACAGAAGCACTCTGCACTTGAAGCAGGGGGTTCCTGGGGTCCTTGGGCCCCTGTTTCCTCTTCTGTAAGACCTGGAGGCTGGAATCCATGACCTCTGAAGGATCCCTCCAGCTGGAGCAGTGTTGTTCCGTGGGCATCAAGCTCTCTGTGCCTCGGTTTACTTAGCTGTCGGATGGGGTAAATGAGTCCTGCCTTACTACCTGCTCATGTATCAGATTAGAGAAGGGACGTAGAAACGCTTGGACAGTGTACAGAACATTGCAAATGCTGGATGTTACCGTGGTGCTTCACCCAGAGCACACCTGTAGGCCCCTTGAGAGGCATGGGGTGGGGGCGGTTGGCGGGGAGTGAAGCTTTCGGGTCACAGGGGGGAGGCAGCAGGGTCCCGAGTGGGGCAGTGACCCTGGGTACAGACCTGCCTCGGCCACCGTGGGTTTCTGGAAAGCCTGCGTTCTGAGGAATCCAGGGTCATGGAGCTCCTGTGCGTAGGTGAGGGCAGTTTTCATTGTTGCTGTTTACTGGTGGGAAAGCAGAGCTGGACGGACTTTCTCAAGGTTAGAGAGGGAGACAGGGTAGCTGGCGGAAGCCAGGTCTGCTCCCACCCTGTGGTATTGGCGACTTACAGTGTGAGCGTCTGGTTGTGTCCTAGTGAAAGGAAAACTGTCTGCACTTCAGAGCCTCCCTTCCCTTTTGTCTGGAGGTACCTGGGTCACTGGGACTGTGAGTCTGGAGGCTGGCCCCGGGCCAAGCCATCCTGGCTCAGAATGAAGCCTGTTGTTCTTGCAGCGCCACATTCCAGGGCTGTTCTGTTCCCCTGGAGGGGCGGCGCCTCCTGTATTTTTAGCCAGGTCAGTATGACAGCTCTGTCTCTCTCCCCAGCAGGAAACCTTATTAGTGGGTGCCAAGGTCAAGGTCACTGAGGACCTTGGGCATGATCACGAGGCCTCCCACGGCCCTCCTGGCAAGAGGAATCTGGGATAAGGGAAGGAGCACTGAGTTTGGAGTCTTAAGCTGGAGCCGCCCTGGTTGCTGGGTGCTTGGAGCCTTTCCACTGTGCGGCCTCAGGCTCTTGCTGTGGAATGGGGTCAGTCACTCCCACCCTGCAAGTGTGCAGACTGGATCGGGGCAGGTCGAGGTGCCCAGCACGGGCCCTTTAAGCTTGCTGTTTCATCGTGGTTCCTGGAAGCTCGGTTTCTGGAGGTTTTTCCTCCTGGCTTTTTGAGAGTAAAAAGAAGTGTGGTACGAGCAATCCCTGGTGCTTCATAGTGAAACAGAACTAACAGTTCAGAAGCATAACTACAGTGAAAGAGAAGGCCCCGAGAGCTGTGTCCGGACCTTGAATAGGAGCCTGGGAGAGGGAGCCGCCCGCACACGGCTCATTCAGCGCGTGGGAGGGACCTCTTGTTTGGTGATGCTCCCACCCATTTTCACTGGAGCCTCTGAAGTGAAATATTTTCCCAAACACATTTCCTCTGGTGACTTTCAGGTATTCGCAGGCTCTGGGAGGCTTGAATAGCCGCCTGGGAATCCTCATGGGGTTCTATGTCCCTCAGGGCCTCTGTCTTGAAATGCAGATGTGAGAGGAAGAGGGTGGATTAGAGGCCGCCTGGAACACTGTCCCTCAGGGAGAGGCCGTTGGCCCCTCACAGGTCACCACGAGGCCAAAGTGAGGGCTGGGGCTGGAGAAGGGCTGGGCCGTTCAGGGAAGAGGAGCCTCAGCCTTATCTGAGCCAGCAAACCTGAGACTCCCGGGCGAGGTGTCCCCAGGGCCCTCCCGCCCAGCAGAGCAGCCACCCAGCCCAGCCGAGAAGCCACGCCGAGGGCTTTGGGGGGACACAAAGGGCCTGGAAGGCATGGCCCCTGCACCCCTGGGTCTAGCTGGAGACATGTGTGTGAGGCTGCCGTGTCTGAGAAAGACTCACATTCTGTGATGTGTCCACCAGGGAGATGAATTCCTACTTAGTGACCGACAGCGAGGGGATGCGGAGGGGAGCAGCCGGTGTTGGGCGGGGTGGATCGTGGCATGCCCTCCAAGGAGGGGGTGAGTTTGGAGATGGGCTTTGGGAGACAGAGGAGCGGGGCGAGGAGAGGCCTTGTACAGGTCCAGCAATCAGTGGACAGTGGACCCGTGAACACCTTTGTGGGTAAAGAGCCACTGTCAGGGCCCGGGGCTACGTGAGGGAGGGCAGCGGTGAGCTGGGAGTAGCTGGTTCCTGTAGGGAACCCACTAGAGCAAAGCATCTCTCCTTATGGCCAACTTCCTCCCTGTGACCAGCTGCTAAGAGCAGTACAGAAACTTGGGTTCCTCTGGCCACCACCCATAGCTGTGAGGTGGGGCTGGGCAGCCAGGTAGCCATGGGTAGGCAGGAAAAGGGGTGGGACCCTGCCGGGCGGCACACCCCCCAGCAGAGGGTCTCACTGGGCCAGGACCGATCAGAACAGATAATCTGTAGCTGGCGTGGGGTGAAGGAGGCTTCCTAACACACATTGCAGTGGCGTGCTATCTGCAAGGAGTGGACGGAGCTGTGGCTTTCATGCCGCCCGCATTCCCATGTCTCCTTGCTCCTGAAAGCCCTCGGCCTGGGTTCTCCCTGCGCTGAGCAAGCCAGGTACAGAGGAGCACAGGGCCAGGGATGGGGCACCCGTGTCCTCTCTGGATCTCTTCTGACCAGAGAGTCACCTTGGCCAACTGGAGAACCTCTCTGGCCCCCGTTTTTTCCCTGGGGTGTCGCAAGCGAGGACAGCGGCCCTACTTCTCTGGATAGGATAGTTCAAGGCCCACCACGTGAAAGTGCGTGCAACGTAGAGAGGCCTTTGTCAATCAAAGTCACAGACACGCCTGCATGGAGGATGGCAAGCCTGGATGCCCACAGGACGGCAAAGCCAGTCAGACGCAGGTGTCTCCATTGCCTCGTCCGTGCCCCATCCTTGAAGCAGGGGGTCCCGAGAGGCAGTTCCCAGAGGAAATAGGGAGGTGGAGTTAAGGTTTCAAAAGAAAAAAAAATGTTTATGATTCCGTTGTTGTAAAATGGAATAAGCCAGGCTCTGTATGCGTGAGGGTTTGTGTAGGTAGGAAAACCAACCTACAACATAAAGCTATTGTCCCTGGGACGGCTGGGGGAAGAACTCCCTCTTTTCACTTGTCTGCATGTATGTGTTGCTTGAATATCTTTTAATAATAAATGGGTATTGCTATTCTTACTGGAACTTACTGTTAGTTGTTTTAAGAAATCAATAAAACATTGCAAATGTTTCAGAGCAATTTTGCCAGAATCTTCCATTTGCTGTGGTTTCTGGTGTAGTGCCACCCACCTTTAGTTTTCTCTTCTACAACATGGACCAATCACATTCGGCGACCAGGGCATTTTTCTGGGTATTCGGGTAGAAGGAGCTGGGACACGGGCTCATGTCTGTTAGAGAGGAGAGGCAGGGAGATGTCTCCCTTCTCGTCATTTAGATGGGAGGGTGGGAAATGATGTTGGATGCTTATTTTACAAATTCTCCCAGAAGCTGTCTGGGGTGAAAGTATTATTATCCTCATGTTAAAAGTGAAGAAAAGCCAAACTCAGAGAGGTTATGTAACTTGTCCAGAGTCACAGGAGCTAATAAATGGCAGATCTTGGAGTTGAACCCAGCCCCCTTTGTCCATAGCTTCCTATTCTCCCCGCCACATGAGAGAGAATGGAGTGTTAGGGAGAAGCCCAAAACGAGGGGTTAGGAGAGGAATGTAGACCCAGCTGCCAGTTACAAACTGTGTGACTCCTTGTGAATCATGGGTCTCAATTTTCTCTGCTGTAAAATGTAGAGATCTTTCCTTCCTGTTGTGCTAGGAGAAAGGGAACTAACATATCAAGCACCTGCTTCATCCCCAGCACCTGGCATCTCTGAGCTTATCTCATCTCTTATTATGACATGCACATGGGCTAATGATGAGCAGTCCTGAGGGGAAAAGCCCTCTGCAAATGTGAGCTATTATTAAAATAACACGAACCCCCCGGGACCTGTTTTCTCCTGAGTCAGTCTAGGAAAGAGAAGTGAATCCGATGATGAAATCACTGCCCTTTTCTTAAGCAAGAGTCCTCAGCCCTTCGCTGCCAGCTCCCCAATTTCCTTTTTTGAAAGTTCATTCTGAAAGCATGCACGGAGCACCCTCAGGCCCAACTGTTGCCCTGCCTCATTCTTTTTGTTACTTCTCACCTGAGGCTATTTTTCCATTGATGTTTAGATAGAGTGGAAGGGAGGGAGAGAGACATTGATGTGAGAGACACATCGACTGGTTGCCTCCCACACATGCCCCAATCGGAGCTGGGATTGAGCCTGCAATTGAGGCACGTGCCCTTGCCTGGAATCGAACCCATGACCCTTCAGTCTGCAGGCTGACGTTCTATCCACTGAGCTAAACCGGCCAGGGCGATCTCTGCCTCATTCCTGATCCTCACAGGAGAGGACGAGAGAGGGGGTGAAAATTTTCCATGGTTGCGCCCCCCCTCCACAGAAGGTCAAAATGCCCGGGTCACCAGTGGTCACACCTCCTGCCACGACTGGCCTGTTCGTTCACTTGGGCACGTCCGGTCTTGCATTGATATTTTGTGCATGTTCTGTTGGGAGCAGGGGGGCACTGGGGTCGAGCACAGAAATGGTGGCGTTTAGCACAGTGCGTGGCCCCTGTGTGTGCTCATTAGCTGACGGCTCTGGGCCAGGCACTCGACCAGGCTACGTTCTCCCCTCTGACATCTCCTGAGCTGCCTCTGGAGCTGCTGAGAGCTCGGGCCCTCCTGGTCTGCAGGAAGGACAGTCCAGGACCAGTACTTGCTTAGTATCTGGGCGAGAGTGTCCATCCTGTGCGGCCGACCTGGCTCTCGCCCTCGGGAGAAGGGCTTGTCCCTTCAGGTGAAAGGTGCTCTGGAGGCTGCCCAGGGTCCTCGTCAGTCTCGGCCAAGTGTCTGCAGGACTCGGCCGGGCTTGTGGTGTCTGGTCCTGGCACCTCCCATTTCCTCCCCAGCCTGGCCAGGGTCCTGTGTGCCAGGGTGGGCACTTGGGGCCCGGACGCCTGGGAGGCTCCATCCTAGGACAGATGTCCCCAAGACTGGCCTGGCTGCGTGAAGCCTCTAGAAGAGGTGCTGTGCCCTCTGGTCACCCAAATGCAGGGCTGGGGTCGGAGGCACAGGAGGGGTGGCTGGGGCACAGTGTTTGGCCAGAGCAGTGAAGGGCGAGTCCTGAGGGGAGCGGAAGGGCTGTGGAGGTGGAAGTGTGAGAAGGAAGGGGAGGAAGAGACCTGCAGGTGCGGTGGAGAGGGGACGGAAATAGAAAAGCTGAAGGGGCCACAGGCTTTGCCAAACGTCCCAAGACCAGAAGCTGTCCTTTTCCAGGTCTGAACCCTCTGCCATCTGACCCCTCCTGGGCTTCTGGCCCCACCCTCTGTAGAAAGAAATAGCAGTTCTGTTACGGGGTTTCCTGCAGAGCACAGCCTCACTGAGATCTGGAGAAAATGGCAGGGGCGGCTTCCCTGACACCCTTCTCTCCCGCCTCCTTCCACCACCACCCATCCTCGGTCCCCACCTCAGGTGGACAGCAGCCGCCCAGCCCGCGGCAGCCCAGCCAGCGGCAGCCCACAGCGGGTCTGCATGAGGGGAAAGAGGCCCCCTGTGCGCAGAGGTGCCCAGGGTGGTGGGTACTTGGCCGGCCCCAGCCCCAGGGTCTCCACTGTTTGGAGGCCCCTCCTGAGCTCCCTCCGACCAGTGGAAAGGGCTCCCCTTGGTTTATCCTCATTCACATGACATCCAGGAGGCCTCAAGTTCAGGGCCAGCTCTGCCCCAGCTTGTGTCCTTTTTGGCCTCATTTCCTACATCTCCTTGGGGAGGGGGGTTGTGCCACGTGATGATTCATGAACCTGAACCAGAGGAGGCAGGTTCTCTCTGTTCCCAGCCGGTTTCTGATTTGAGCTTCTAGGCTCTGTTTGGGTTTGGCTTGGCTGTCCTGCAACGTCAGGATTCTGAGATCCGTGTTCTTGTGCCAAGCTGCACCTGGAGCTAGGAGACAGGATGGGGTAATGGAGAGCCCTGCCTTTTCTAGAAGCTTCTCCCTGTCCAGCTGGAAAACCTCAGCAGCTTTCCTTGGTCTGCCCTCCACAGAGTAGGGGACAGGCCTTCCCTTGGGGACGGGCATGATTGTTAAAGACAGCATTAGACTTGCAGGTATGAGACCTGACTTCCGGTCGTGTGCTTTGAACTAATCACGTAGCTTCTTGGAGCCTCAGTTTCTGCGACAGTGAAGTGGATCTCATTTCCAAAGAGATGTGAAAAAGGAGGCCAAGAAGAGGGTACAAGTCTCGCTGACAGGGTCGTTTTGAAGGTTAAATGACATACTGGATGTGAAATCATTTGTAAACCACAATCCTATATAATAAAGAGGTAATATGGGATAGGGCCTAAACCGGCAGTTGGACATCCCCCGAGGGGTCCCGGATTGGAGAGGGTGCAGCCTGGGCTGAGGGGACCGCCCGCCCCTCCCCCTGTGCACAAAATTCGTGCACGGGGCCTCTAGTATAATGATAAAGTATTATTCCAACATCTGATATTAATTGAATTCCTATTGTGTACGAGGCAACTGGGTGGGTTCCAAAGGTCTATTTGATCTTTTCTTTCCCTGGAGGACTCACACATTATCAGATGAGATGGACAAGTCAATAAATAGATCATCATATTGTGGGGTGGGGGGTGCGGCAGTTGAAGCATGCCCAAAATGTAGAATAGCCATGTGACTATTATTGCACGGACTTGCTCCTGCTCGTCCATTCTTACCCCATACACAGCTTGATCTATTCTGAACACAGATCTCATTGGCGGATACTCATTCGAGTCACTCCAAGGCTGCCGTGCTTTGGGGTTAATCTAAATGTGTTTATGTGGCTTATAACGCCCTGCACGGTTTAGCTCTTTCCAGTTGCCCCACTTACACTGTGTGCTGGATGCACATGGAGTTTATTTCTGTTCATTGCACAAACCACCCTCCCTTGCCTTCAGCCTTCCCACACGCTCTTGCTGTTCCTGGATGCACCCTGCCATCACCCTTCCCGGAGGCCTTCTCTGGCGTGCACTCAGTACACCCCCGTGTGCTCCTGTGGGTGCCATGTGGCAAGGACTGCTGATCCGGTGCTGCTGACCTTGGGGGCAGAACAGAGCATGTCTCTTCGTAGGGCTGTGGTTCTGGTCATTTCTAGCTCAGCTCTCGGTGGTTTCTGATTGCCCTTCTTTGCAATGCTTTGCCACGAAGGGGAAAGGAAAGGTGGGGGTGTGGTAGAAGAGATTGGCGGTGGGGCCAGGATTGTCTCTGGCCACAGAGGACCCTGGGGGACTTTGGCCAATGCCTTGATTGTCAGGGAGGCAGGAGCAGGCAGGGCCTGGAAGAGCACAGGCGTAGAGACCAAAGCAAGAAGGCTGCCCAGGAGCAAAATAGGCAGAGGTGACCTGGGACTGGAGACTCTGTGTCCTTGAATCAGGACATTTCCAGTCACCCTGAAAAGTGAGCATGAGATGCCATTTGCAGAAGCAAATCAGAGTCAAGGTCTTTTCAGCCTCACTGGGTCATAAATCTGTCTCTCTGTGCACCAGGAGCCTTCTGTGTGCAAGGCTGCCTGCCAGGCACTGGGATACATGCAGAAAGCTGTGATCCAGGCTAGAGCTTGGGCAGACATCAGTGCTGAGGGAGGGGTTGTCTCTAGCCTGAGGAACTTGGGCATCCGCAGGAGGAGGTGACATTTGATCTGAACGTAGAAGGGTACGTGAGATTTGGGAAGAGAAGGAAGGGCATTTTAGTCGGGAAGCCCAGGCCTACCAGGAATGGCAGAGGTAGTTGGACTGGAGTTCACGGGGCACGGAGCCACACCTACAGAGCACAGGTGCCTCGGACATGGGAGGCATTGCAAGACTTTGAGCAGGGGAATGAATTGACCAGTGTTGCAGTTTAAGAAGGTGAGTGTGGCAGGGTCTAAGAGGATTAATTGGAAGGTTGAGGGATTGAAAATGGAAAACTATTACAGTGAATGAATGAGTAATCAATCAGAAATCAGTAATCCACGCATGCAGTTACCAAGGAGTGGCAAAAACATGAATGATGGCTCAAAATGACTTCTGGTGAACTCCATGCGGACAGGCACCATGAGGATAGGTATCTAGCCCAGGGCTAGGCACATAGTATGTGCCCAATAAATGCTTTTTGAGAGAATAAATGGGAAGAGACTATGAAGAAAGAACAACCAATGACAATCAGGGAGCCTGAGGTTACGAACCTGGGAACCTTGAGGAACAGGGGGAACCAGGAGGAGGCGCAGGTTGGGTCAGTATATGGAATGACTTGGAAGCTTGATCACATCAGCCCTGGTACACGGGCATGGAAGCCTGGGGGGCTGTTTCTATATCTTCTGGGGATGGTGGGGTTAAGATCTCTGCTCTGGGCCTGCTGCCCCAGGTTCTGAAGGATGCCAGCCCTTTGGCCCTGTTTCTACCTACTTAGAAATCACACCCAAGGAAACCCGTCAATACCACTGTCTTATCCTATATGATAAAAGCCTAATATGCTAAGTGTCTGGTCGTCTGGTCATCCATTCAACCAATCAAAGTGTAATATGCTAATGATATGCTAAGGCTGCTCTTCTGCTCGCCATGACGTGCACTGACTACCAGAGGGCAGACAGTCAACCAGTCAACCAGTTGCTATGACGTGCACTGACCACCAGGGGGTAGATGCTCCAACTGGTAGGTTAGCTTGCTGCTGGGGTCCAGCCGGAGCCAGATGGGCCAGACACGCCCTGGAGCCCTCCTGCGGTCCCTCCCTGGCTGGCCTACCTCCCGTGTCTCTCCCCAGCCCCAATTGTGCACCGGTGAGGTCCCTCGGCCTGGCCTGCGCCCTCTTGCAATCCGGGACCCCTCAGGGGATATCAGAGAGTCGGTTTTGGTCTAATACTGCAGGCCAGGCCGAGGGACCCCACTGGTGCACGAATTTGTGCACCGGGCCTCTGGTGTTAGTAATAATAGGTGAAATTTATCAAACACTTTCTGTGTCTTTGGTGCTTTTCCATCTCATTTGATCTTACAACATTCTGTGAGTTAGGTCCCATTTATTGTCTTACTTTTTCAGCTGAAGAACCTGAAATTCACACACCTGCTAAGTGGTCGGGCTGGGATTTGAACTCCAGGTTTCTGGCCCTGGAGCTCTCATTCCTAACCTCTGTAGCACTTCCATTCACATGAGGATGAGCCAGCCACTTGTCATAGAGGGAAGGGGTTGTGTGGAGGCTTAAGGCGCCTCTGACATGTCTTGTGGGAGGGGGGCTGTCAAAGGGCAGCTTCCATGTAATATTTGAGGCTTGAAAGGGACCTTGGAGATATCTGGCTCATTTTACAGGGGAGGAATTAGGGCTCAGAGCATTTGCAAGCATGCTCCGAGTGACCTGGTTGATGGCATTTGATGACTTCCCATCTTGTGATGTGCCAGCATGGTTGGTCAAGTGCCCGTGGGAGCTGGATTATCCTGGACAGGTGGGCACCTCACCTGCCCTGTCCTCCCTCAGTCAAACCTGAACTGGAATGCCCTTCCTCAGCCTTGGCCTCACTCTCCTTCCTTCTCATCCTTCCCCCAGATTGACAAGTATCTCTATGCCATGCGGCTCTCCGACGAAACTCTGATAGATATCATGACACGTTTCAAGAAGGAGATGAGGCATGGTCTTTCCCGGGATTTTAATCCGACAGCCACAGTCAAGATGTTGCCAACGTTTGTAAGGTCCATTCCTGATGGTTCAGGTGAGTCTCTCATCCAGAGATCGGCTCCAAGGGCTGAATGCTCTGTGAGAATCCTTCCAACTTTCATTTATTTGTTCGCTCATTTACTCATTCCTTCACTTACCATTTCATCCATCTGTCCGTCCATCCATCCATCTTCCCTCCATACATTACCAATCCATCCATCCAACATAGGTCTACGGAGCATCTACCATGTGTCAGGCACTAGGGAGACCATGGTTGGACAAGGCTGACCTGCCCTCATTGGTCTGACTGTCTAGTACAGTGGTTCTCAACCTTCCTAATGCCGAGACCCTTTAATACAGTTCCTCATGTTGTGGTGACCCCCAACCATAAAATTATTTCGTTGCTACTTCATAACTGTAATTTTGCTACTGTTATGAATCGTCATGTAAATATCTGATATGCAGGATGTATTTTCATTGTTACAAATTGAACATAATTAAAGCATAGTGATTAATCACAAAAACAATATGTAATTATATATGTGTTTTCCGATGGTCTTAGGCGACCCCTGTGAAAGGGTCGTTTGACCCCCAAAGGGGTCGCGACCCACAGGTTGAGAACGGCTGGTCTAGTAGCTTGTGATAAGAAAGGGTTGTATTTATGGATCTTACAGATGCTGTGTAAGATCTTAGAGATGCTTGTCTCCAGAACATGAAAGGCTCCAGAAGAAAGGAAGAGTTCATTTTAGGAGCATCTCTCCATCAGAGCATCAAGGCCGCCCTTCAAATAAGTAGCAATCCTAGTGACTGGTGGGCCTCAGACTCAGAGGGGAGATTTGAGTCCCCATCTGAACAAAGTGTATAGATGCTAAATCAAGGTAGCCCCCAAGCAGAGAAAGGGCAGGGGAGAGAGAATGGAAGAAAAAGTTATCCTGTTGGTGTGTCTGTATGGCTCATGCCCCACAGTGGGGAGTGGGGGGGCTCAGCCCCTGCACTTGGCAGGGTGGAGGCTGAGAGGGCTCAGCCTGGCCTGCTCACGGAGCTGTTCTGTCCAGCCAACCCGCCGTTACTAGTTTGCAGGGGCGGGTGCTGTTCCTACCTCGCTCTGAGCTGTGTTCTGTGCTCTAAGCTGGGACTCACCTATATGTGAGAGAAGGAAGAAGGAAGTCCAGTCTCTCCTGGGGTTGTGAGTACACGCCCTGAGAGTACGGCCCTCATTCCCTGCTCTGGAGGTTCCTGTAAAGCTGGGGTTTGGGGCAGCTGGCATGCAGCCTGCAGAATGGATGTCAGGAGAACTGCAGCAGTTGCAGCCGATGTGCACAAAGGATGGGCAAGGGCAGGGCTGTGGGGAAGTCCTGCTCCGCCTGCAGCGGCCGTTAGAAGTCTGGGTGGCTCCCATGCTGAGGGAGAGCATGTGCCTTTGGCCCCGGTGGGCTGTGCTCCATGCACACACGTTGGCATTTGTATCCCTGATGGCTCTTGACTATTTAAAATCTCCTCCACCTCCATCCTTTGGTTTTCCCTGAGGTCTTGGTTACCAGCAGTTTCGGGTTTTATTAACTACCAAAGAGATTCTGGCCTCAGAGTGGCTGGACGGTGGTGTGCCCTGGGTTTTGTTCTGATGCCTCTGGCTTTGTAGCTCACTTCTGCTTTTCCCAGCCCTGGATGGTACTCACATCTGGGAGCATTGAGCCTTTCCCGGATTAGCTAGTGGAGTTCTGGAGTTCTGTAGGAGAGGTGCGGCTGTGTCTCCTGCAGCTGAGAGAGGAGGGGCGGGGAATGGGTGGCCATGGCCCCTCTTTACTTGGAAGAGCTCAGAAGGCTACCTGATGCCTTCAGGGACCTGATTCTGTGTTATTGGCCCAAGACTAACACATCCAAGGAGCAGATGCCTGCCCTTCCTCCTGCCCCTGCCCCTCAGCCAGCTCCCCATCCTCAGACCGGATGTCAGCAGGGGTTCTCTCCCTCACCCTTTCCCAAATCATTCCCAGTCGAGGGGCTCAGAGTGTGATCTAAGTACACTAGTAACCTAGCCATTTGCCCCATCAACTGCCCTTCAAAACAAGGCTCAGAATTCAGACTCATTTGGGAAAATCCACATTCTGCAGCCCCGTCGTAGAGGTGAATTCATAACAGACACCAAATAATACAGACTGTGACAGTCCTGTGGGAAAGAAACCAGCTTAACCTGGCTTACTTGCCTTTTCCCCACACCTCTTTGATCTTTCCCCCCGTATTTCATCTATTTTTAGATAATTTTTTATTTGAATATCTCTGAAATCATTAATGTATTGTACAATAATCGCATCTTATAGTTATTATTGGCAGCATTTTTTCTTCATCTTATGTGAAACAGCGATGTGTCTCACAATCAGTGGTGTCTTCAGTGTGATGACAGACTTGGTACTAAGCCATGCTGAGGGTCACTGTCCTAGGGTTTGTGGGACGGGAGCCAGGAGCCTGGGCCCCAAGACTCCTTTGGAGCCTCTTTCTTCTCCAGTGTGGATGGGGCCAGATGTTTAGGGCAGTTTCTTAGGAGCACAGAGCGGTGTTAGGAACAGGAGAGCCCCGGCTGGTTTGGCTCGGTGGTTAGAGTGTCCGCCCGCCCACTGAAGGATCAAGGATTCCATTCCTGGTCAGGGTTCCCCAGCCCTGGTAGGGGCTCATGCGGGAGGCAACCAATCAATGTGTCTCTCTCACGTTGATGTTTCTATGTTTCTCTCTCTCTCTCTCTCTCTCTCTCTCTCTCTCTCTCTCTCTCCCCCCTCCCACCTCTCTCCCTTCCACTCTTTCTAAAAAAACCAATGGGAAAAACATCCTTAGGTGAGGATTAAAAAACAAACAAAACAAACAAACAAAAACAGGAGGAGAAGGAGGAGGTGAAACCAAAACCCTGAAGCGCAAGGACCACCGTCCTGTGCCGAGGGCCTGGGTCTGCCCCCTGCCCTCAGTGCTTCTCCTCCCACCCCACCCCTCACCCCGTGCCTGTCTTCTGCCCCTGCTTTAGTGTCCAAGGCTGCCATAGGAAGTGCTGGTGGCTTTTCATAACAAGAACACACTGTTTCACAGTTCTGGAAGCTAGAAGTCCAAAATCAAGGTGTCAGCGGGGCCAGGCTCCCTCTGAGACTCCGGATCAGCTCGTCCTGGCCTCTTCTAGCTGCTGGTGCTGTTCTGGGTGTTTCTTGATTTGCACGGTGCCCCCCAGTCTGCCTCGGCCATCCCACGGTGCTCTCCCTGCGTGCCTGTCTTCACATGGCATTTTCCTCTTCTGAGGATACCGGTTAGATGAGACCCACACTAATGACCTCATCTTAACTTGATTACTTCTGCAAAGATCCTGCTTCCACATAAGGTCATATTTCTAGGTGTAAGAGTTAGGACGTCAACAGTGCAACCACAGCACATCCTGTAGACTTTCTCCTATGGGTGTTCCTGATATTCATGGGTGGGTTCAGTTCAGGTGCCCTGGGGCCCACACTCTGCTTGGAATGGCCCTGACAGCCCCACCCTGACATTGACATTGATGCCAAGGCCCCGGAGACCTGCCCCGCGTCCAGGCCCTGCCCTTAGTGACAGATGTGCCTTCCCCTCCCCCTCCCCTGCTCACTTAGCAACCAAGAACCAGCAGGTCCCTTGGAGCCGTCAGAATGCTGGTCTCCTTCGTAGTAAACCATGGTGCCGTTCCCCTTCTGGAGTATTAATTACTGCTTCAGCGGTGTAATTAGTCAGCAGCAGAATTAGCGGGAGTCCCAAACCACGAAGGACAGATTGGACTCACCCGTGGAGGTTTGCCCCTGCCCCTCGGGGGTGATGTGACTTCCACGGAGAGGGAGACACAAACCTTCCTTTCCTGCCCACCTTTCCCCGGTGGACTGGGCTCAGAGTTTGGAAAATCTACTTTTTTTTATAACTGTATCAGCCCATTACTATTATTACTTTTTTTTACCTTTGGACATTTTTTTATGGGTAGTGGTTTTTCTTTAATTGATAGTCAATAATCTATACATTAAAAAATTGTAAACCCTAAGGTGGCATTTAGCGGCTGCATGTCCTTCTTGGAATAGGAAAGGTACAGATCATAAATGAAAGAAGGAAGATGTTAAAGCCTTTTTACTCTGGTGACGTGGCTGAGCAGAAGTCTCTTTTCAAAGCTGCCCCGTCTCCCTCCAAAGACCCTGGTCACTCAGTTTTATTTGTAAAACTTTTTCTTTTTCTCTCTCTTCTCATCTATCCTTAAGAATATTATAAATACCAATTGTAATTGAGGGTAAATTGAGTTGAATATTTCTTTGTTTTTGCTTCATGGTTCCTAGCACGCTCTATCCAAAAGGGTAATTTAAAAAATATTTGATTTGTGGTGCGGTCACTGTTAATGCTTGTTCTTTCACTGTTAATTTTTTGAGCTCTCTATATACATAGTACTACTTTGTAGCCAAAGGGAGGAAAATATTTCCTTTCTTTTCATTTGGGTCGCTGACTCAGTTTCCTTATTTGAGTTTCCTTATCTTTCAATTTGTGAAATCTCTGGAATGTCCAGAATCCTAGTTGGTTTTTTACTCATCAAGTATCTGGATTGCACACAGGAGGGACAGAAAGCCTTCGTATCTCAGGTGCAGAATTAATTCAGTGAGCAAGGCAGAGGTAGGCATTTCATGAAAGCGCGGTTTTTGTTTGCCCTGATCCCAGCGCAGGCCTGGGCTCAAGAGCGACATCTGTCCCCTGTTTGTTTTCTATTATTCGCTGGTCATAATGGCTGTCATTAGAGAGTGGAGAGCTGCCAGGGCCCTTCAGATGCGTTGTTTAACGAGCCTCCTCCAGAAGAGCCGTTCTCCGAGCTCCGGTGTAATGGGAAATGTGGGAAGCAGTCGTAAGTAGGAGGCACCAGCAGCAGGAAGGAAGGCTGAGGCCCAAGATGTGAAGAGGAAGTTGGAGGAAAGCCCACCACTGCAAAAAGAGGCTGAAATGGAAAGAAAAATAAATAAAACAAAAGCCGGGAACACTGGATTCATCTCTGGCTCTGCTGCTCCTCATCTGTGTGACCTCGGAGAAGCCAGCTAACTTTTCTAAGCCTCCGTTTCCTCATCTGTAAAATGGGCACGAGAATCCTTGCCCTGCCTGCCTCAGGCTGTCAAGAGGATCAAGTAAAAGTGCTTTGGAAACTGCAAACCACCATAGAGTTACATGGGCCGTTGTCCTCCTCTTCATTATTCTAATGTAAGAACTGACCGTGTAAGAGTTTCTGGGAGGCCCTGCCAATCTATGGGACTAGTCAGAGGACCCCCTTCCCCCCACCAAGTGTGTATGTCTAACCCTGGAGGAAAGATTCAGAGGTTTTCAGGATTCACTGGCATCCTTGCGATGTTGTGGGCAGGAGAGGTGGATAAAGGGGGGCTGTCTCACCCGATCCCGATCCCCCGCAAAATGTGGCTGAGCCCACAGATGGAACTCTGGTGCCTCTGCAGTGGGCTGACTGGACACCATGGGTCTGAATCAGGGTGCCAACCTGAGGGGGTGATAGACCCCTTTGTTATGAGCAAGTGTTTGGTGGACTCGTTCCCTAATAAAGAATATTGAACTTGGGCCTGGGCCGGGTGGCTCACTTGGTTGGAGCATTGTCCCAGACACCAAAAAGGTTGCAGGTCTGATCCCTGGTCAGGACACATACCTAGATTGTGGGTTCAATCCCCAGTCAGGGTGTGTAGGGGAGGCAACTGGTGAATGTTTCTCTCTCACATTGATGTTCCTTTCTCTCTCTCTCTCTCTCTCTCTCTCTCTCTCTCTCAAAAATCAATAAACATATCCTTGGGTGAGGATTTAAACAAAATGGAAAGAACTCTAACTCCAGTTTGTATAAGCAAAAGAGGCCCTTTCCTGGTTCATATACCCGGGAAATCTCGTCATAAGTTGGCTTCTGCCTAATATTCTTTCAGTCTCTGTTGGCTTCTTGCGCAGGCCACCTCTCCCTCAGGTGGAGACAGCCCTGCAGCCCCAGCCGACACCTCACCCCAGAGCTGGCCATCCCAGGGATGGTCTTGCAGAGGGTGACGACTGGCAGGCATGGGCCATGTGCCCACCCTGAACCAATCCTTGTGGCAAGATGGGTGACTCTGGATGCTCCTGGGTCGCACATTGGTCCCCTGGAGCTGAAGCAGGGGGCAGTCAGCGCTACCCCAACTTCAGCTATAAGACAGGAAGGGAGTTACCTAAAGAGATGCTAGACAGGCAACAAAGTTTACCCGATATCATGTTGCCCTTACCGGAAGTCATTCCTTGTCCTTTACGTGGCCAAGAATGGGGCCGAGCAGACCGTGTGTCTGACCCGGGCTGTTCTTACTGAACCAGCAGCAAACCTTGCTGGTGGCCTGCTGTGTGCAGGACTCAGAACTGGGGGAGGGAGGGAAGCATGTTACATTGGCCTTTCAGGTTGCTTATCATCCAACTAAGGAAAATAGGACATACACCCATAAAAAACAATGAGCATCACAGCATTTACAAGAATACGAGTGACTGAGAAAAGGGAGGGGCCCTGGCCTTGCCACAGGTGTGACCACGAGCAGGTCATTCGGCTGGTTTGGTTGGAGCTTCCTAACCCATAAACTGAGAAAGGGAGTTAATGTTTGTCCCGTTTCCTGAGCTGCAAATGTGATTTATAGAAGAGGTGCCAACTGCCGTTTCTTTGAGCACAAACACGCCCGGGAACGAGGGTCGCTGCTCAGGGAAGGACAGGAGCTGCGCTGGGCTGACAGTGAGCCTTTGTGAACTGCCTCCAGGGAAAGCCCCGCACGTCATCCATCCCCACCTCCAGGGGCGTGGGGTGTCCAGTGTTTGGCCTTGTCCTGACGTCTCAAGGCCACCCTTTCTGACCCAGCTCCCCAGGACCCCGCTGACCTGTGCTGGTGAGGACACAGCAGCAGAGAGCTGGGGTGGACAGGCCATCGGCTGGGACGCACGGGGAGGGGTCTGCAGAGCTGCAGAAGTGCGGGCCAGCCCCACGCACCCCAAGGCCAGTTCCTCCTGGGTCATAGGTGGCTGCGGTCATGTTCACTCACCTTGAAAACAGGCCTGGGTCCTGGAAAGGTACTGCGTGAAACCCGACCCCTTCCTGCGTGAAGGGCGGAAAGCTCTTACCTGCTGTCGACACTGGCACCATTTAGCAGGTTCCACCTCCATCACCTGGGACTTGAGCACAAGAACTTGTGTTTCCTTAGGCCTTTGAGTCGACTGAAAATGAGACTTTCCACCAGGCTGGCAAACAAAAAATTCCTGATGCTGTTTTTTTTTAAAGTTATGATGAAGAGCCAGTGTAAAACATGAAAAAATATTTATTTAAACATTAAAGCAGTGAATTGGTTTTAAAAATATTGAAACAAAATAAAAACATTTATAATTTTATCCTAGCATGGTGTTCACTTTTGTGCCTATGACTTCCCTAGGCACAAGTGGTTTATAGTTGTTCACCAGACCGAATTGTCATGATCTGCACTAGAGAACAAAGACAATGATGCTGGGATATCTATCCACATACAAAAGAATGAAGTGGGACCTTTACCTCATATCATATAAAAATTAACTTAAAAGTTACGATGAGCTAAAACTGTAAAACTCTTAGAAGGAAATAGAGGTGTGAATCTCTGTGACCTTGGGTTTGGCAATGGCTTCATAGAGAATGACACCCACATCACAAACAGCAAAAGAAAAAATAAGTTGTATTTCATCAAAATTAAAACCTTTTAGGCTTTAAAAGTTTGTGCCCTGACCAGGAATTGAACTGTGACTTGGTTCATAGGTCGATGCTCAACCACTGAACCACGCTGGCTAGGAAAATTAACAGATTTTAACTGATTTTTGGGGAGCATGTGTGGGGGTAACGAATGAGAAATAAGGTCATGTTTGGTGGTGGCTTACTGTTTGGAATCCTGCCCACGGCCACCACCCTGGTGCTGTGTGGTGGTCTCGGCATACAGTCCCATCTCATTCTCTGTCCTGCTGAGGCCACCCCAGTTCTTGCACACATTGGTCCTGAGGAATGCCACGATGTCAGGCCAGTTTACTCTTAGGAGATCAACAGGGACTTCTGTTAAAAACATCCGTTGGGCCGAAACTGGTTTGGCTCAGTGGATAGATCATTGGCCTCCGGACTGAAAGGTCCCAGGTTCGATTCTGGTCAAGGGCATGTACCTTGGTTGTGGGCACATCTCCAGTAAGGAGGTGTGCAGGAATTGGCTGATGGATGTTTCTCTCTCATCAATGTCTCTAACTCTCTGTCTGTCTCCCTTCCTCTCTGTAAAAAATCAATAAAATATATTAAAAAAACAACAACAAAAAAACATCCGTTGGTGGAAACAACCCAAGTGGCCACCGACAGTTGAATGGATGAACAAAATGTGATATGTACGTACAGTAGAATATCAGCCAACCTCAAAAGGACTGAAGTACTGACACATGCTACAACATGGACGAGCCTTTGAGTTCTTATACAAAATGAAATAAGCTAGACTCCAAAGGACAAATATTATGATTTTACTTATATGAAATATCTAGAATAAGCAAGTTTATAGAGACAGAGTAGAATAGAGGCTACCAGGGACTAGAGGGAGGGGAAATGGAGAGTTATTACTTAATGATTATAGAGTTTCTGTTTGGGGTGATAAAAAGTTTTGGAAATAGATAGTGGTGATGATTGCAGAACATTGGGAGTATACTGAATTGTACACTTAAAAATGGTTGCAAAATGGTAAATTTTATGTATACATTTATATATGTTTTTTAAATATATTTTTATTGATTTCAGAGAGGAAGAGGGGGGAGAGAGAGAGAGAGAGATCAATGATGAGAGAGAACCATGGATCCGCTGCCTCCTGCACGCCCCACTCTGGGGATCAAGCCCACAACTTGGAATTGTATCCTGACCGGCAATTGAACCGTGACCTCCTGATTCATAGGTCCATGCTCAACCACTGAGCCACACTGGCCAAGCCAAATTTTATGTATATTTTACCCCAATAATAATTTTTTAAAAAATCCCCTGGGGAATAAATGGAGCTCTGGCCTCGCTGTAATCCAGTCTGAGCTGACATGGGAGGAACCCAAGTTATGGGATGACCTCAGAGGTTATCGCTGAGTAGAAATGCTAGTTTTATTTTTCATGTAGGCCACGAGTTAGAGAAAGATGGGGTGGGACTTGGTACTTAATGGGTATTTTCAGGGTGCCTGGCCGGAAGTGCTGTGCCTCCGGGAGGGGATGGTCGGACCCCAGGAGAAGTGGCAAAGTGTGGGGCCTTCGTAAAACCTGAATCTGACTCAATACCTGCTTTCTCCCCAAACAGAAAAGGGAGATTTCATTGCCCTGGACCTTGGTGGGTCTTACTTTCGAATTCTGCGGGTGCAAGTGAGCCTAGAGAAGAACCAGAATGTTCACATGGAGTCCGAGGTGTATGACACGCCGGAGAACATCATGCACGGCAGCGGAAGCCAGGTGGGTCCCCCGGGAACCAGGCCCCACAGCACTGGTGTCCTGAGCTCCAGGAAGGAGCCCGTCATCGATGTGTGGAGGGGGACTCCTGGGGGAAGCTGTGACCTCCCGAAGAGACCCGCTGCCTGGGGACACTGGTGGATGGGGCTCCAGGGACTGTGAAGGAGGGAGACCCAGCAGCTCTGTTGGATAAAGGCATTCATTCCCCAAGGATCCTGGGGTTCGTTCCTCAGCACAGGTTTAGCAGAGCCCTTGGGTCAAAACACCCCTTCCAAGTCATTGGCCTCCTCGCCCACCTCACCACTGAGGCTGTGGCTGGCACCTATGAGGCAGCAGGAATTTTAGTTTGCAGCCCCGGGACTAATCAAGGGATCCTGGCCACCTGATTTAATAGCCTCCTGGGAGTCCTGGGCACAAAGAGCAGAGCCTTAAGTGGAAAATCACCGTCCCCTCCTCTCTCACTTGGTACCAGAGCCCCACCCAGCCCCACCCCCTTCAGGGCTCCCTCCCCCCCCCCGCCCCTTGCAAGGGCTACCTGCCTTTACTGGCGCGGGGGCCATAGGCATGCTTGTGCTCATGCTCAGAAGGAACCAATCACCCCTCTCCTGCCCGTCTGGTTCCGTCTGGATCCAATACAGTGTATGAGGACCCTGGGCTCAGGGTTCTGTGGTCAGGGTTCAGGCAGTCCCTGGTCAGGTTTTCAGCCACGTCTGCGTCCTGTAAGCCCCTACCCCTGTGGATGTTCTGGCTCCTCCAGTTTGTAGCTTGACTCCTGGGTCATGGCTGCCATCCAAGGTACGGACTCGGAGATCGCCAAATATTTGCTTGAGGGAGGGTGTGTTCACACTAAGGTCCATGACTAATTTCTCCAGAAAACCCATTTGCTCTGGGCTAGACTCTGACATGAGGCCCAGCAGCCACCTCCTCTTGGCTCCACTCTGTTCCTAAGTTAACATGAGTGGGACTGGAGCAAGCACTCTGCCTCTCTGAGTAAAGGGGTAAGCCCGGCCTTTAACCTGCTTCTGAGGGTTTTGGTTAAGAGCTTTGCAGGCCGTGACACTGTCATTGGAGCAGATGAACCGCCAGCCAGTGGTTCAGGCAGCCACTGACATGGGTTGTCTCGCTCATCCATGGCCCTGCCTCGAGGTGTCCCCGCTTAGAAACTGGCCCATTCATCCGGCGTGTGTGCGAGAACCCTGCCAGCTGTAGGGCTCCTAGCTCTGCCCCGTGGTCGCTGCATTGCTCCTCCTCGCAGTGGCTAGCGGGCTTGGGCTGGCATCCTTGCTCTTTCCATTTAGCAACAAGTACTGACCTGGCACCCTCTATTCTCATGGTCCTTGGGTTGAGCCACCTCTGCCTGCTGCCTTCACCCCTGGGACTGTCCCCCTGTGCTACGACATTCCTGTGTGCTTTGGCAGGGTTTGCAAATTAAGGGGTGTCTGTCCCACAGGTACATACTGGCCATGTTCACTTCCTTCTTTTTTTTTTTTAAATATATTTTATTGATTTTTTACAGAGAGGAAGGGTGAGAGATAGAGAGTCAGAAACATCGATGAGAGAGAAACATCGATCAGCTGCCTCCTGCACACTCCCCACTGGGGATGTGGCCGCAACCCAGGTACATGCCCTTGACCGGAATTGAACCCGGGACCTTTCAGTCCGCAGGCCGACGCTCCATCCACTGAGCCAAACCGGTTTCGGCAACTTCCTTCTTTTTTTAAAAAAATATTTTGTCTTAATTTAGAGAGAGAGGAAGGGAGGGGGTTAGAGAGAAATATCAATGATAGAGAAACATTGATCAGCTGCCTTCTGTATGCCCCCTACTGGGGATTGAGCCCTCAACCTGGGCATGTGCCCTGACTGGGAATTGAACCGTTGACCTTTTGGTTCATGGGTTGATGCTCAACCACTGAGCCACACCAGCTGGGCCATAGTGACTTCCTTCTAACCGCTGCCTCTGGGACCTCGTTTCTGCCAGCCTCTTTCCCCATCTTCTCAGCCCCAGGTTCACTTTCTTTCCTGCTGTCTGTTTTCTCCTCTGCCCTTTTGAACTGGTCTGCAAAGAAGGAAGATGATGATGATGATAACGATGATGATGTAGTATTATAGTAAATACATAGCGTTTGTTATATATAAGTCACTAATGTAAGCACTTAATATGGATTAACTAAGTTAATCATCACAACAACCCTCTTGGGTAGGTATTACTATTCCCATTTCACAGATGAGAAAATTGAGGCTTGATGTTAAGTAACCAGCCCTTTGGGTCTCACAGCTGGTAAGTGGTAGAGCTGGGATTTGAACCCAGGCAGTCTGGCTCCAGATGTGACACTTGTACCAACATGGAACACTCTTAGTCCGGGCTTTGCCTTTGTCTTGTTTTTATTTATTTAAAAGTTTTTTGGTGGTGAGGAAATGTGAGGGCTGTGGGCAAGGCGGTAAAGTCCAAGGGATGAGGGAGAAGGTTGCCAGCTGAAAAATAGGGATGACACAGGAACCTCTGTTGCAGAAGTTTGGTGTGAAGTTAGAAATAACTACTGGGTGGCCCATTTTTCTGAGATCTTGTATTGACCTGTAGAGTATTCTGGAAAACTGAGGGCTTTGTTTTGCCCACGAAGCAACTCAGACTCAGGACTCTGAACAGTGCCGAATTCTGGGTGTTGTGATAACATCTTTTGAAATGTGTTGGGAATTCTTAATATATTTGTAAACCATTTGCTTGAAATAATATTGAACGTACAGAAAAGGTTTCAGATAAGCACAAAGAATTCCCATATAGCCCTTGGTCCAGACTTCCCAATTGCGAACCATTTGCTTTAACCTCCCCTTTCTCTTTCTACATACACACACACACACGGTATCTCTAGTTTTGATGCAATTGTAAGCTTTAATTTTGGAAGCATACATGCAATCATAAAGCATCATTTGAATAAGAAGTGTTTAGGTGTTTTTAGTGATTGTTTGCCATCTTTGTCAAAGGAACTGAGTCTGTGTGGGGGGACTTTTAAAATAACCAGCATGTTGTCAGAAAAGAAAAATGTTTTTCGGACTCTGAGTGCAGAGAGGCTGGGTGACTGCCTTCTCTGGTTGGTCCCAAACATAGTTCGCCTGAGATGGGGGTGGCTTCCTGTCTCCTGGAGCCCCTGGATTGTGGACAGTTCACAAATACGGCATTTCCTTCGTAACAGAGCACTTTGGGTGGTTATGTTTGGCTCGGTTGTGGGGGCGCTGGTTAGTGCACCCCACTCATGTGAATCCGCTCTGCAGCCTGCCGGCCTTCTCTGAGCGTGCGGGGGAGGGTGGACTTAGCAGTGGGCTTTTATCTCTCGGATGTAGGTCACAGGGAGCTTAGCCGAGCCTCGGGGGAAGGTGGCCACGTGTCTCCTCGTCGGGGCTGCCGGCGGCAGGCGTAGCCTGAGTCCCAGTGACTCAGGGACAGGGGCTCCTGCATCCAAGTTGACAGGCTTTTCTTTACCCTGGCAGATAAGTCAGACTCTAGGCTGGGTCTGGGACATCTGGAGAAAGATAGAGGTGGGAATAGTGACTTCTGGTCCCCTCTCAAGGGTACCCCGCAGGGAAAGCCTTCAGGCAGACGGCCTTGTCTGGGAGCAGGCCTGGTCTGCTGCCTGTGCCCGTGTGGCGCGGCCTTGCCTTCTTCTGGGCTTCAAGAAGCTCCGTAGTTGTGTCAATTCCATTCAGAAGGGAGGCCTGGTGCTATGACAGCATGTGAAGAAGATGGGGGCGAGGGTAATACCTGGACTGTGGAGTATAGAATTAAGGAAAAGGGGAGTTCTTAGTTCAACTAAGAACTCGGCCAGAACACATATGAAACTATATTCGGTTCTGGGTACATTTTAGAGAGGAAGGGAGGTATTAGATCCAAAAAGATTGCCTCAGTGGTGGTGAGCCGCCATCACTGACAGTCTCTGTTCAGAGGCTAGGGCAGTGATGGCGAACCTATGTCACGCGTGTCAGAGGTGACACGCGAACTCATTTTTTTGGTTGATTTTCCTTTGTTAAATGGCATTTAAATATATAAAATAAATATCAAAAATATAAGTCTTTGTTTTCCTATGGTTGCAAATATCAAAAAATTTCTATATGTGACACGGCACCAGAGTTAAGTTAGGGTTTTTCAAAATGCTGACACGCCGAGCTCAAAAGGTTCGCCATCACTGGGCTAGGGAAACAGTGTTCAGGCCTCTTTGTAGTCTGTCCTACGATGTGTGTGCACATCCCAGGCAGTGTGTGGTGGAGCAGGTGAGCTTAAACCGCAATCCACTAAATATGGTTTGTTCCCCCCTTAGAATACTATGCAGCCATGAGAATGAACAGTCTGCAAAGACACTCAGCAGGTGGCTGACTCACACACGTAACAGAGCGAAAGAGACATCCCTGGGGAGGGCAGTGTCGTTCCGTTCACGCGTGGTGGACAGGCAGGACCAGTGGGAGTCAGGGTGGCTGGCGGTTGCCCTCGTGGGGCTGGTGGTGGCAGCTGTGCCTGGAGGGGACCCCAGGGGTTGTCTGTGTGCTGATAGCTTGTGTTTCTTGATCTTTTTGGATCTAATACCTGGTGACACAGGTGGATACAGCTTGTGAGAACCCGGTGAACTCTGCACTTAGGGCGTGGGCACTCTTTTTGGCATGTCCATTACACTTCAGGAAAAAGTAAAAGTACGGCAGTCCGCCCTAACCGGTTTGGCTCAGTGGATAGAGCGTCGGCCTGCAGACTCAAGGGTCCCAGGTTCCATTCTGGTCAAGGGCATGTACCTTGGTTGCAGGCATATACCCAGTAGGGGGTGTGCAGGAGGCAGCTGATCGATGTTTCTCTCTCATTGATGTTTCTAACTCTCTATCCCTCTCCCTTCCTCTCTGTAAAAAATCAATAAAATATATTAAAAAAAAAAAAAGACCTGGAACTTTAAAAAAAAAAATACGGCAGTCTGAAGATTGCTAAACCACTCAAGTGCACTAGCAACCGTGGATCTGCTTGTGGAGCTTCTGGAATTTGCAGATTGAGGTAGACAGAGAGAGGCACCTGGGGAAATGGCGATGGAGTAATGGCTTCCGAGAGGGGCCAGGCGGCCACTCCACTGGGGTGGCTGATGGAGACTGTGTGACATGGAGGGATGAGCTGGTTTTCTATTATTTTTAATTAAAAAAATTAAATGATGAGTTTTAATATTTAAAATATTTTTCCTATTTTAAATGTCCTCAATACCCTGATAATATCTTTTAGGGATTGCTAAGAGGGCAGTTCTGTTTGAAGGGTTTGAAATGCTCTCTCAGCCGTGCTGGCCCCCAGGGCAGGCTGTGTTAAGGGGCTTGTCTCTACCGTTCACACTCACGGTGGCTTTTCAAGCAGGGCCTCAGGGTGCCGTGTCGTTCACGTTTTTCCTGAACTGCTTTTCTCCCTCCTGACTGCTCTCGTGCTTTCTCCAGCTTTTTGACCATGTCGCCGAGTGCCTGGGAGACTTCATGGAGAAAAAAAAAATCAAGGACAAGAAATTACCTGTGGGACTCACATTTTCTTTCCCTTGTCGGCAATCCAGAATAGATGAGGTAAGTTCATCCTGGGATTCCCAGGCTCGATGGAAGCCCCAGAGGGCAAAAGCTCACGGACCCCTTTTCTTGACTACCTTTCCCTTTTGTTTATGGGATGGTCTGCGTGCCACATATACATGTGTGTGTGTGTGTGTGTGTGTGTGTACAGACAGATCTCAGGTTACATTGGACTCGACGTACGTCGTTTCGTGGCTATGTTGCCATCTCCCATTTATTTATAAAAAAAAGTTCCATCATTTCGACGTGTGTACATATGTGCTTTATGTTTTTTATTATTTATTTACCACAAGTAAATGTCAGGAATTGTTATCTTTCTTTTAAATTGTTTTTACTGTTTCACTTCATTACTGCTGTGTCCGTGCTCCATGTGAGTGACGTAGGTGCTTATGTAGGTGGGTTCCGACTTACGGCGAGAATCACGTTACGTCGCGCCACAGGAACGGATCTCTGACGTAACCCGAGATCCTACTGCATATATATATATATATATATGTTTTAATTGATTTTAGAGAGAGAGTAAGGGAGAGGGGGAGAGAGAGAGAAACATTGATGAGAGGCAACCATTGATCAACTGCCTCCTGCACGCCCCCTACTGCGGATTGAGCCGGTAACTCAGGCAGGTGCCCTCACTGGGAATCGAGCCGTTGACCCCTTGGTGCATGGGACAGCGCTCAACCAACTGAGCCACACTGGCCAGGCTGCATGTCTTATATTTTTTTAGAAACTCTGTAGACGTGAACGTGAGGTGATGATATTTGTGGCCATCAGGTGGAGAGAACCATGTATTAAAGTCAGGCAAATGAAGGTTTAAAAGTAGGCTCAGTGACGGAGAGAGGTTGGGAAGCACTTGGTCAGAGTTGCAGGATGTGGTGTTTGTTTACCGGGAAGCCATCCTCATTAGCGCGCCTCTGGTCAGGATGCCACCCCCACAGCATCTGCTGGTCGCCGGCGCGGCCCCGAGAGGCCCTTGCTTCTCCTTTGGACCTCCCGGTGCTGTGCACCCACCTTCCTGTGTGTCACTTGTTCACTCACCGGTTCAGCAGGGATGCACTCAGACATTCCATGTGACAGCATTGTACCGTGGAGTGTGGCAGGAATACACATTAAATAGTTGTCACCTTGCTCCTTTTCTACATAGAGAGACAGAAAAACCACACACACGCATAGAGAGACAGAAAGACCACACACACACACACACACACACACACACACACACACACAGAACCACCTGTGAATAGACTGGTAACAGGAACTCTGACAGTTAACATTACTGGGGGTCCATCAGGTGCTGGGCTCTGTTCTAATGTGTCCTTGGCAGTTAACACACACACCCCCAGGAGCGAAGTGCTTCTGATCCCCACTTTACAGATGAGGAAATTGAGGCTCAGAGGGGTTAGGAACCTGCCCTCGGCCATCCAACCAGGAAGCAGCCGAGCCTGTGCTGGTGACCAGTCCGCTGTTCTGCAGAGCAGGCACTTTGGGCCCAGGCACCTCCACACGTCTGGGCAGCATCCCTTTTCCCTTTTCAGTCGGGTAGGCGCCCTCTCGCGGGCTCTGCTTCATGCCGCTGGGGCCCTTCCATCTGCATAGTGTGTGTAATCACGTGATGTCAGCAACAAGCGGCCTGAGAGTTCAGTAGGCCAAGCCCCTCAACAAGGTCACAGGGCTTATAACAGCAGATCTAGGACCAGAATCCCAGGCCCCACCTCCCACCCGGTGGCCTCTCAGCACACACACACTCACACGCACACATACACACACTCAGACTCACATGCACACATACTCACACACTCACACTCGCACACACATTCACACATGCACACACACATTCACACACACATTCACATACACTCACATACACACTCACACACTCACATGCACACTCACACACTCACACTCGCTCGCACACTCACACACACATTCACACACACACACTCTCACATTCACATACACACACATACTCTCACACTTACACACACTCGCACACACATTCACACACACACTCACACACTCGCACACACACTCACATGCACACACACTCACATGCACACACACACACACTCACATACACAGGCTCACATGCACACATACACACTCGCACACACACATTCACACACACACACACACACTCACATACACACACACACTCTCACACTTACACACACACA
>NW_005871340.1:1434200-1456110 GCF_000147115.1 Myotis lucifugus | reverse complement strand
CATGCACACATACTCACACACTCACACTCGCACACACATTCACACACACACTCACACACTCACATGCACACATACACACTCACACTCGCACACACATTCACACACACACTCACACACTCACATGCACACATACACACTCACACTCGCACACACATTCACACACACACTCACACACTCACATACACACACACACACTCACACACACACACACTCACATGCACACATACACACTCGCACACACATTCACACACACACATTCACACACACACACACTCACATACACACACACTCTCACACTTACACACACACACACACTCACACATGCAAAGGCCTCTGGGATGTTGCCGTCTCCTCTTCTCTCTCTCTCTGGTCTCTGATATTGCTACACCTCCAAGGTGTTCAGATCACTTTGACCTCCAGGCTGTCTTCCCAAACCTTTCACAAAGCCTGTTGTCGGTATCACATGTCACTGAGACGTGACAGTCACCCTCCTGGGCAGAGACAGTGTGGGACACCCCTTCCCCACTGGGAGAGGAGGGAATGAAGCCACTGTGCTCGATGTCGCTCATGCATTAGCACTACTGACCGAGCGCCATCCCTGTGCTGGCTGGGCTAGGCCCTAGGAGAGCCCGCGAGCAGAGGGTTTGGCCTGCCCCCAGAAGGTACAGTCTTCCAGGAAAGAAGGCATCACAGGCCATGAGATCCTCGCAGGGTGGAGCAGATAAGCCTGGCAGAAGGGCATTGTGGGCAGAGAAGGAGCCAAAGGCGGAGGCCCCATCGGCAGGCCTGGACCCCACCTGGGAGGCTTCCTCAGCTGGGCTGCTACCTGCCAGGACCCGAGTGGATCGCAGGCTCTGATTACACGGCTGCCTGGGACTTCGAGATGGTCCGAATCTAGACTGGCTGCCTTACTCCACAGACAGCACAGTGACCCTCCGAGAGTCACTGCCCCCCAGGAAATGGGCAGACTTGGGGGAATAGGACCCGGTCTCCTGGTTTCCAGCCTCACGTTCTTTCCACAGTACCATGTCCTCGGAGTCTGTTTTTTGGGGGGAAGGCGGGGAGGGGGGGCAGTGAGGGGAAGAACACGTTGTCCAGGGGCTTTTGCAATGCCTGGTTTAGGTGCGGGCTGCTGCTGAGCAAAGAACCACAAATTATCCCAAGTCCTCGCCCTTCCGCACATCCTACGGGCCGTGTGGCTTTCACAGTGAGTGGCTTTTCACAGCCCATGCCACACGCACCCCCCCCCGCCCCCCGCCCCCCAAGCTGGAGGGCCTGAACAGCAGCTCTTCCTTACAGTGATTTTCTCCATTCAGAGAAAACAGTCAAATGGAACAGTCATTTTTCTTTTCTAGTATCTGATTTTTTTTTTAAATACAAAAGCAATTTGTAAAACTGTTGAAGTAATATGAAGAGGTAAAGCAAAAAGTAAAATTCCTACCATTCCACGTTCCCAAGGAAATAACCACTGGATGTGTATCCTTCTTAAGGTTTCTCCATGAATATACACACAGAAATGGGTCATATTGTAGAAATAGTGGGGTCGTTGCTTTCAAATGGGAGTTAAGTTCCAAAGTTGGGAAAGAGACATAAATTATATGCATAGAGTCCACATTTTCCTTAAATCTCCAGCACCTGCCTCTTCGAGCTCATTCGCCAAGAGCTACCGGAGGATTTTCTCTTCTCAGTTTGGCTCTGGCTTTCTTTCCTTGGGGCTGTGGAAGGTGATCCAGGAATAGCTGGATTTCCCTTATTCACTTTTTAAAGGACGCCTGGCTGGGCAGTTGACGTCCATTTGTAACACCACGGTGGCGGCTGCCACCAGAGGAATCCACTGGGTGGAAGGGTGAACAGGAAAGGGGACAGTCTGGTCCTGTTACCCCGTGTGTCTGGAGCCAGCCACTTGGTCCCTCTGGGCGTCTGCTTTGTCACTGTCCTGAGCAGTCTCCCCAAGGGCCTGGGGTGCTGGGGGCCTCCCAGCCTTCTGCGTCCAACCCCATCTGCTCTCCTTTGCAGGGCATTCTGATCACCTGGACAAAGCGATTTAAAGCGAGCGGAGTGGAGGGAGCGGATGTGGTGAAGCTGCTTAACAAAGCCATCAAGAAACGCGGGGTAACTTCTCTCTAGGCCACCTGCCTTGGCCACACGGAGGTGGGGGTGGGGGAGAAATCTGTGTTCTAAAACCACCCTTTTGGGAGTGGGGGAGGCATAGTGCGTGGCCTGAGGCATCACGTGAGAGGTCTTGAAGGCCCAGGAAGAAGCAGGTGGTGCGGGGCTCAGTCAGAAGGTGGGGTGGTTTGACACAGAGCTCTTTGAGGCAGCGGAGGCCGCCTCCTGACAGAGGAGGGCTGGGCCGTGCAGGGAACCGTGTGAGCAGGTGCAGCCTGTGTGGTGGGAAGCAGGGCAGCCAGCACTGGATGTAGTGGGGTGACTGGCAGAGGGCTGTGGCTCTGTGTATAAAATCCACACGGAAAAGAATCTTCAGCCAGATAATCAAGGGGATGGTGCAGTTTCTATAATTTAATCACCGCACTGGGTCCAGTTAATGGGAGTGCCAGCAGGATGAAAGTGGCCCCTCCTCCAGGAGCAACAGCAGTTATGAAAACCACTCTCTTTTTTTGTTTTTTTGGTTAATCCTCATCCAAGGATATTGTCTTCCATTTTTTTTTTTTTTAAGAGAATGGAAGGGAGGGGAGAGACAGAGAGAGAGAAACATGGTTCTGAGAGAGACACATCCATTGGTTGCCTCCTGCATGCACTCCAACCAGGGCCGGGATTGAGCCTGCACCTGAGATACGTGCCCTTGACTGGAATCGAACCCGGGACCCTCCCGTTCGTAGGCCAATGCTCTAACCACAGGAAAAAACTGGCTAGGCCTCTTTCTCTTTAAGGTTGTGACCTCTGCCCCCACGTGTGGGTGGACGGTGACGTCCTGTTATCTGTCCCCAGGACTATGATGCCAACATCGTGGCGGTGGTGAATGACACGGTGGGGACCATGATGACTTGTGGCTATGACGACCAGCATTGTGAAGTCGGCCTCATCATCGGTAACGTCTCCCGTTTCCTCGTCCCTTCCTTCGGCCGCTGTGTCCAGAAGGCACCGCCGCCTCCCGGTGACTTGGTGTGTGGTCACAGCTTCTGCTCTCGTCTCTCTCCAAGGCACCGGCACCAACGCGTGCTACATGGAGGAGCTGAGGCACATCGACCTGGTGGAAGGCGACGAGGGGAGGATGTGCATCAACACCGAGTGGGGAGCCTTTGGGGACGACGGGACCCTGGAAGACATCCGCACGGAGTTCGACCGCGAGATAGACCGGGGGTCTCTCAACCCGGGGAAGCAGCTGTGAGTGCCCCCCACCTTTCCGTACCAGTCATCTGTGTGCCTCAGGACATTTAGCACGAGATTTGGGTGGGAGCCGAAAGGGGCAGAAAGCCCGGTGCCCACAACGCGAAAAGCCCATCAGATTTGCACCGTCTGCCGCTCCTTTGGGGAGATACCCAGCTGCGGAGCCTGCCCTGGCTCCTGCAAGCTCAGGGTCGCACAGAGGCTGTTCCAATAGGTCCTTGGGGTGGCAGGCTGGCATGTAGGACTCAGAAAGGCTCTCTCCTGCCAGGGATCCTCCGCACAGCGTGGCCGGGGCGGTCCTGTCTGGTCCTGTCAGGAGCAGGAACAATGAGAACGGTGTTCTCGGTGCCCATGTTGACGGATGAGGGCGGGCCGGGGCTCAGGTCCAGCGGCATCCTTGGCTTCCGGGCCCGCCTCTGAATGGAACAGGTTGTTTTGCTGTGTCACAGCCAGTGCTGGGCATGCCAGCTGGGCTCTCAGAGGACAGGCCAGCCGCCCGGGCATGGACCTGCCTCTCTGATCTGTTCAGCTCAGGGCTTTCTCCCGGACCCTTGTCATGGCACTGAACCCCCATTTTCAGCAGGCTCTGCCATGCAGCACTGGGCTGCTGCAGTTACAGAGTCCACACCTCCCAGGGGAGGCGAGAGGGGGGTTCACTCTGTATCGGCCTGTGGCTGAATGTGGCCAGAGCAGTGAGATGGCCTGCCCTGGAGTAGAGGGTGAGGTCAGTAGGGGAGAAGTGGGTTCCTCAAAGCAGAGTCTTCTTGGTCCTTTTGGCTGGAGAGGGAGACCTTGAATGCCAGGGAGTGACAGTGACAGGGGTCCCATGGGAATGGCTGCAGCTCAGCCCCGTCATCTACCCAGCATCCCCTCCGAGAAGACATTTACCCTCTGAGTGGGAAACAGAGAGAATGCTGCCTGGCCACCTCCTTCCCACAGGCCTGGGCCATCTCTCCGAGAGAGTGATGAGGATGAAAAGCCACACAGCATCAGCCTGGCTGGTGTGGCTCAGTGGTTGAGCATCGACCTATGAACCAGGAGGTCACGGTTCAATTCCCGGTCAGGGCACATGTCCAGGGTTGCGGGTTCGATCCCCAGTGTGGGGTGTGCAGGAGGCAGCCAGTCAGCGATGCTCTCTTATCATTGATGTTTCTATCTCTCCCTCTCCCTCTCTGAAATAAATTTAAAAAAAATTTTTTTAAGTATAGCATCAAGTTCTGTAAGAGATGAGATTCTGCTCATTTCTAAGTCCTAACGTTTCTGCTAAGTCCTTCTCTGCCTGCCGCTGGGATGCTTTCCTCCGATTAACCACCCTGGGCATGGGTGTGGGGTCTAGATGACCCCCGGGCATCCCCCTGTTGCTTATTCACACGTGTGTGGTCTTGCCTGCCAGCGAGGCTGCGAGCTGGTGAGGGATGGATCCGCATCTCCTGTGTCTGTCCCACTCCCCTGAGTTGCCCAGTGGTGGGTATGTCGGAAGGGCCTAACGAGTGCCTGGGTGCTCTTCTTCTGCAGGTTTGAGAAGATGATCAGTGGCATGTACCTGGGGGAGCTGGTTCGACTGATCCTGGTCAAGATGGCCAAGGAGGGCCTTTTATTTGAAGGGCGGATCACCCCAGAGCTGCTCACCAGAGGGAAGTTTACCACCAGTGACGTGTCAGCCATTGAAAGGTAGGTGCTGTCTCTGAGGCTCTCTGGGGGCCGTGGGGGCTGAAGAGCCACAGGTCCCTTGTTACCGCGTGAGTCCTGGTTTGGTGGGCTTCTCCCTCAAGAGCGCAGGGCTTCCTGGTCCATCTCTCCTCTCTTAGCTGTCCCGCCTGGGCGGTTCTCCCTGCAGGTACCTGGTGTCAGCTCATTAAAGGATGGTAGCCCGGCCGGCGTGGCTCAGTGGTTGAGCATCGACCCGTGAACCAGGAGGTCACAGTTCGATTCCCGGTCAGGGCACATGGCCGGGTTGTGGGCTTGATCCCCAGTAGAGGGTGTGCAAGAGGCAGCTGATCAATGATTCTCTCTCATCAATTATGTTTCTATTCCTCTCTCCCTCTCCCTTCCTCTCTCTGAAATCAATAAAAAGGTTTTTTTAAGAAAAAGAATGTCCTACTCAGCAGCATATCCTTCATGGATGACATAGTTACAGAAGCAGCCCCCTTTTCTCTCCCCTTCCCCCACAAAAGGGTGAGATTAGAGGTGATCCTAGTGGTGAACAAGGAGCTGACCGAGCCCAGGGCCTGGATTTGGAATTCCTCCTTGGGAAATCAGAACCTTCTCCAGACTATGTTCCAAGGAACTGTAGCGACTCAAGATAGTAAGGTGTTCCTTGAAGAAAGGGTTCTGTGGCCAATAGGGTTGGGAAATACTGCATATTTATCCTCTCTTTAGGGATTTACAGTGTCTTATCATATTAAAGAAAACCCAGTTCACTTTGGTTAGCAGTCAGAAGATGTGTTCCCTGGCTCAAGTTTGAGAAACATTGGTTAACACGTGAGACAGGACAGATAGACACAGAAGAACAGAGTCCAGACAGCACCCTGGCTGCTACCTCTTGGCCTCAACATGAGGAACCCCTGCTGTGGTCCTGGAAACGCAGAGAGCCAGTGCTTCATAGCTCCGGTTCCACAGAGGAGATGCGCGTGAGCTGTCTTTGTGGGAAGGAGGCTGATGGAAGTGGAAAGGAGTCTGTCTGGGCCTGCTGTTCTGCCACAGGAAGTACTGGCGTTTGGCCGAGGCGGGATTGGTGCTGAGCTACCGCAAGCAGAGAGCTTGGGACTGTTTCCAGCCAACTGTCCTTCAGGTCTCCTGGTCAGCTGCTGGGAGGGGAGGGACAGGATGCTCATGGCTTGTCTTCAGACTCACTGACAAAGTCAGGAAATGCCTGCCTTCCTCTCGGCCTGTGTCTCGTGTTGGCTTTTTGGTGACCAAGAAACAAAAACCCACTTGAACTCTAGCTCAAGAAAACCTGTATATTGTAATAAAGGCTTTCTTAAAAATGCCTATTAAAGGCATTCTGCAAGGGCAGATGTTAGAAGCATTCTTTTAAAGTCAGGAGTAAGACAGTATCACCCGTTTTTGTTCAACATTGCCCTGGAGTCTTGGCTAGTGTTTAAAGAATAAGAGAGAGCCTGGCCGCCGTGGCTCAGTGGATAGAGCGTTGGCCCTCAGACAGAAGGGACGCAGGTTCGATTACAGTCAAGGGCACCATACCTGGGTTGCAGGCTCGATCCCGGCCGATGTCTCTCTCACATCGATGTTTCTCTCTGTCTCTTCCCCTCCCTTCCACTCTCTCTAAAAATCAATGGAAAAATATCCTCAGGTGAGGATTAACACCAACAACAATAGATAAAAGAATAAGAAAGAGAAAAAGAAATTACAAGCATAAGAATAAAAAAAAAGAGGAGGTAGAATTGTCATAATTTGTAGGTGGTAATTGTCTGTATGAGACACTGAGACATAGCTAGGCAAGTGACTAGGAGAACCGGAGAGGTTAGGAAGGTGTCTGGAGAGAAGATACAAAAGTCAATTGTATTTCTATATATTGGCAATAATGAAAATAGGTATACCGGTATATGTTTAAAATAAATCTTTTATTTTAGAATAATTTTGGATTTACAGAAAAATTGCAAGGCTAGTATAGAATGCTTCCACAATCCCTCACGCAGTTTTCCCATTGTTAACATCTGACTTTGCTATGGTACATTAAAGGGGGGAAAATACACACACACACACACACACACACACACACACACACTAGAGGCCTGATGCACGAAATTCGTGCAAGAGTAGGCCTTCCTTCCTCCAGCTGCCGGCATTGGCTTCCCTCTGGCACCGGGGACCCGGGCTTCCCTCCGGCTGCCAGCAGGCACCCGGGACCCGGGCTTGCCTTGCAGCCCTGGCTTCATCCTGAAGCACGTCCGATCTAATTAGCATATCACACTTTTATTATTATAGATATAAAAAGACACCATCTATAATGGTAACAAAACTGTCAAGTACCTTGGAACGACTTCAACAATAGCTATACAAAGCGGGTGTGCAGAAAATGACTATTTGATTGGAAAGCATCGAGGTAGAATGTGGGAGCAGCAGCTCACAGACTGGGAGACCGGGCGACTCCCCGGGCCCCTGCCTCCGAGCCCCGGGGAGGGAGCAGCTGTCTGTCCACCTGTTCAGCGGCCCTGCGGTCTCGCCTCTCCACTTCTCCCATGTGCATGTCGTCACCCAGCAGAGCACCATTTTTCATAGCCTGACTGGTGTTTCTTGTGGAGGAACCCCTTTTCACGCTCCTTTCCGTCTTCGCACCATGCCGCACACCCCGGGGAATGGCGGGCACCTTCCCAGGACCCTGGGCCCTCCGTGCTCTGCGCTGCCCGGCGAGGTCCCTCACTCACAAGAGGCCCTCTCACTTCACAGGAATAAGGAAGGCCTCAGCAATGCCAAAGACATCCTGACCCGCCTGGGAGTGGAGCCGTCCGATGTCGACTGCGTTGCCGTCCAGCACGTGTGCACCATCGTCTCCTTCCGCTCTGCCAACCTGGTGGCTGCAGCGCTGGGCGCCATCTTGAATCGCCTCCGAGATAACAAGGGCATCCCCAGGCTGCGGACCACGGTTGGTGTCGACGGGTCTCTTTACAAGATGCACCCACAGTGAGTCTGCCCTTTGCTGTCATTGGCATCAGTACCCGTCTGGGCTAAGGACCTGCTCCAGAGGTCGGGCTTTGGCACCCAGTAGGAGGGTTTTTTTTTGACGGATAAGACAATGCTTGGTTCTGGCCAGAAAGGTCAGGGTCGCCCACTTGGAAAGTATCCGGCCCTCAGCCATTTCTCGCTGGTGTTGCTTCTGCCCGGCACTGTCGTCTCTCTCATTTCGTGAGCTTTGTTAGTGATTCCTGCAGCTGCCAGGAACGCCGGGTGGGATGTGTCTGCATCTTCAGTTCTCCTGCTTGTCCTCATGTCATCAGGGACCTTGATCCTCACGGACGCTTGGGTCTTAGGTGCAGCGTCTACATTCCTGATGTAGAAGCTCCTGTGAAAGTCCCGCAGACGTTACCTTTTTAAACGGGCAACGTGCTGACACTTTGCCTCTGAGAGCCAGAGGGAGATGTAGGTTGGAAGCGGTCCCCACGGAGGATGAGGGCCTCGGCCCCGGGCTGCCTTCTTGACTGTAGGACGCCTCAGCTTCCACAGCCCTCGGCGGCCACTAAGAACATGGCTTTCCCCTTCTAAAAGGCCGAAGGTGAAGCCTGAGTCTTTATGCGGAGTTTGAACGATGACTCCCTAGCCCATGACTTCTGTGCGGAATCGCAGGTGCTTTTCCCACGGGACGCGATGTGCAGGTGAAGGGGCCCCGCGGGTAGATGCTCACCTTCACGCCCAGTTCTAGTGCCAGTGAAGCGGAGGCTGGCTTACACGGGAGGAGGTACGTGGTGCTGGGGATAGGCTTTGAGCAAGTTAGATATTATCACCTGTAGGGTCATCGTTTTACTTCTTTGTATTTTTCAAGTCTTTGTGCATTTTTGACATTGAAACGAGCCATCTTGGTGGGGAGTTGGAGAGGATTTCTTAGCAAATTTTTTGACAAGAAAGCTTAGAGATTTGCAACGTGAGGTTTAAAAAGCTTTTTAAATTGTGGTAAAAACACATATAACTCACTCTCTTAACCAGTGTTGAGTGTACAGTTCAGCAGCATGAATTACAGTCACGCTGTGGAGCTGCTGCCACCAGCCAGCCATCTCCAGACTCTTCACTTGCAACATCGCATTTAACCAGTGAACTGCCACGTGTCTGCAACGGAGACCATCCCCGCACGCCCCGCTATTTCGAATTCAATTGCGTCTATAGACGCTTATGGCATACAGAGGGTTAAAAAATAACTGTGGTTAAGTGTTTCTTATCTTAGAAGGAACATATATTCGGTCTAGCCCAGGGGTGGGCAAACTTTTTGACTCGAGGGCCACAATGGGTTCTTAAACTGGACCGGAGGGCCGGAACAAAAGCATGGATGGAGTGTTTGTGTGAACTAATATAAATTCAAAGTAAACATCATTACATAAAAGGGTACGGTCTTTTTTAGTTTTATTCATTTAAAATGGGCCGGATCCGGCCCGCGGGCCGTAGTTTGCCCACGGCTGGTCTAGACACTGGAGATAATTACAAAAGTCACATAGAGCACAGAAGTCGTTTTTAACCCCGCCCCTGGAGTTGACCGCTGTTAGTTTTCGGGGTTCCCGCTTCCCTGTTTCCTTTGGCAGGCAGCCTTCCCCACTTACAACAGACACAGACTCCGAGGAAGTTCTGTGTCCCAGCGAGTCCTGTCCTCAAGTCCTCTTCTAGCCGCTGAACATGCCCAGACCCTGGGGCGGGGGAAAGGACCACGTGCACATAAAAAGCAGGAGTGATCACCCAGCCCTCATCCTCATGCCAGTCACTGATCTAAGCGTTTCATGACCGCCTTTAGTTCCCGCACATCGCTGGCAGCCAGCACTGTCATCCTCTGAACTCCACGTCCGGCGCAGGCCCGCGCTGGAGAAGTGCTAGGGCTCACGCAGGCTCTCTCCCCGTGTGACACGCCAGCTCTGGGCTCTGAGCACTATGCTGTCTCTCCTGGAAACTCAGAGTTGTCGTGGTGGAGGACAGAATCCGCTGTGGACCCTGAATTTCCATATCCGATGCTCGTGTAATAATGAGAATCCTCTCCTTGTTGTGTGTGACTATGAGTGATTTTGTCTTTCTTTTCCGCTTGTCCGTGTTTAACTTTTCTACAGTGGGTGTGTATGACTTGTATAATGAGAAGAGCAAGCGTAGAAAATGGAATTAAAGTGTGAGAAAAGAAAGAGAGGGGGTACCGGAGGTTCCTGAGAGATGGCTCAGTTCAGCTCTTGTGCCCCCTCCGCGCCCCCCTCCCCTCCAGATATTCTCGACGTTTCCACAAGACCCTGAGGCGCCTGGTGCCCGACTGCGACGTGCGTTTCCTCCTCTCGGAGAGTGGCAGCGGCAAGGGGGCGGCCATGGTGACCGCGGTGGCCTACCGCCTGGCTGAGCAGCACCGGCAGATAGAGGAGACCCTGGCGCACTTCCGCCTCACCAGGGAGATGCTGCTGGAGGTGAAGAAGAGGATGCGGACCGAGATGGAGATGGGGCTGAAGAAGAAGACCAACGATAAGGCCGTGGTGAAGATGCTGCCCTCCTTCGTCCGCAGCACTCCGGATGGGACCGGTGAGGCCTCTGCTGGGGCCCACGTGCCCTCCTGCCTCTCACACCAATGACCAAGGCACAGTGGGCAGCAGGGCGGTTGGCTTCTCCGGTGGATGCATTGGCACTGGGGTTGCATGGTTTTGGCTAGAGCCAGAAACTCACTCTCTTTTTCATTTTTATCGCTCACTTGCCCGTGTGTGACTCAGGGCCGTGGACTTCCCTGGTCGGGTCTCCTGGGCAGGCGCCTTCTCTAAAACCACAGCCTGCTGGGAATTACACAGTGTTCTTCCCAGAACGGAGCTGGGCAAACCCTGCTCCCCGAGATGCTATAGGTTGTCTCACAAACACGGTAAACGGGTAGGATAAACACCCACGCACCCCTCCCAAGCCCTGATGGCGTGCATGAGGCAGACAGGCCCAGGGGTTGTCACACCCAGGCAGGTTGAGAGCAGCGGTCAGCCCTTAACGCTGACCTTGCTGGCTGTCGTCGGAGCTGACCACTGTGGGGACTCCAAAGGGCTTCTCGGGTGGGTCCATGGAGTGATGAATGTGCGTGACATGAAGATGTCCCACGTGTAAGTGATTTTATGTCGTTGCATTGGAGACCACTCTGAACCTCGTGTCTTAACACAGCAACCATTCATTATTGCCTGTGAGTCTGTGGGTCAGCAGTTTATGGTGGCCCATCTGGGCCAGGCTCGGCTGATCTTTGCTGGACTCGCTCATGTGTCCGCAGTCACTGGTGGGTCAGCTGAGGGGCCTCCCTCACCTGTGGAGCAGTTGGTTAGCAGCAGCTGGGGTGCAGGAGAGCCTGGCCACGTGTCTCACCCTCCAGTGGGCCACAGGGCTTGTTTACATGGTAGCGGCAGGGTCCACAAGGGAGAGGGAAGACTTTGAAGCTTCTTGGAGGCCTGAGCTGGGAGTGGCTCAGCTTGGCTTCTGCCACACTGTTGGCCAAAGCAAGTCATTGGCCAGGCCAGATACCAGGGGAGGAATAATAGACTCTACCTTTTAATGGGAAGAACTGCAGTCACTTTGCAAAGAAGCATGTGGACAGGGAGGGGAATGATGGTGGCCATGTGTGCAAGCACCGTACACACTGACAAATGTTACTAATCTTCGTATGAGGTTTCCCATAATTAGGTTGTTGCCAGGCTTTTCAGTAACCCTGGTGAAGTTTGTGGTGAAGATTGGTTCCTCTCTGGGGCCTTTTGTCCTTCTAGTGTGGCTCACAGGTTGTGGTGGTCAGTGAGTGAGTGGCCAACCCTCTCTGAGCCTGAGCTGTGTCCTGGAGGAGAGACTTGTAGCTTCTCCCCTTTATTTAATACTAGAGGCCCGGTGCACAAAAATTTGTGCACTCAGGAGGGTCCCTCAGCCCGGCCTGTGCCCTCTCGCAGTCTGGGACCCCTCAGGGAATGACCACCTGCTGGCTTAGGCCTGCTCCCCAGGGGATTGGGCCTAAGGTGGCAGTCAGACATTCCTCTGGCAGCCCGGCAGCCCTCGGGGGATGTCCACTTGCCAGCGGGGAGCAGGCCTAAGCTGCAGTAGGACATCCTTAGCGCTGCTGAGGAGGTGAGAGAGGCTCCCACCACCACCGCTGTACTGGCAGCCATCAGCCTGGCTTGTGACTGAGCAGAGCTCCCTCTGTGGGAGTGCACTGACCACCAGGGGGCAGCTCCTGCATTGAGCGTCTGCCCCCTGGTGGTCAGTGTGTGTCATAGTGACCAGTCATTCCCAGTCGCTCTGCTGTTAGGGTCAGTTTGCATATTACCCTTTTACTATATAGGATAGAGGCCTGGTACATGGGTGGGGGCCAGCTGGTTTGCCCTGAAGGGTGTCCAGGATCAGGGTGGGGGTCCCGCTGGGGTGCCTAGCCAGCCTGGGTGAAGGGCTGATGGCTGTTTGCAGGCTGGTCACACCCCCTTCAGGGTGGGGGTCCCCACTGGGGTGCCTGGCCAGTCTGAGTGAGGGGCTGAGGGCCGTTTTCAGGCTGGCCAAGCCCCCCCGGCGATGGAAGCTCCCAGTCTCTCCTGTTTTTCTTCTTTCTTTTTTTTTAATTCTGGGATTTATTTACCTTCTATAATTGAAACTTTGTAGCCTTGAGAGGAGCTCAGAGCTGGCCAGGGTGGGCGGGAGGGAAGCTTGGCTTCCTCCATTGCCAGGGGCAACCCAAGCCTCCTGCTCACTCCAGCTCCGTGGCCACGGCCGGCTGAAAGCAGGTATCTGGGTTTTATTTACCTTCTATCATTGAAACTTTGTTGCTTTGAGTGGAGCTCAGAGCCTGACGTGGCAAGCGGGAAGCTTGGCTTCCTTCATCATTGGGGCAACCAAGCCTCCTGCTTGCTCCAGCTCCGTGGCTGCCGGCTGCCATCTTGGTCGGGTTAATTTGCATATAGTCGCTCTGATTGGCTGGTGGGCATGGCTTAAGGTGTAGCAAAGGTACGGTCAATTTGCATCTTTGTCTTTTATTAGTGTAGATGGGGGTTTCCCCCTTGAAAGCCTGGAGTCTTAGGGTCACTGGCTGCCAGGAGGCACTTGGCTGTTTCCTGAGATTCTTTCTGTTCTTGACTACGACAGAGAATGGTGACTTCTTGGCCCTGGATCTTGGAGGGACGAATTTCCGCGTCCTGCTGGTGAAAATCCGTAGTGGGAAAAAGAGGACGGTGGAGATGCACAACAAGATCTATGCCATTCCCATCGAAATCATGCAGGGCACTGGGGAGGAGGTGAGGCGGTTTTGCTTTCTACACCACCATGGTGTGTATGTGTCACACAGCCGGTGGCAGTGGTGGTCCCCAACACCTGCCATGTGATGCCTGCAGCCGGGCAGGTGTCCTTGTGGCCCGAAAGCAGCAGGCACTTTCAGCCACGCTGGGCTTACGATGCTCAGGGGATCCCGGAGAGGGGGGCGTGCTCTGATGTGTCAGGGTGAATGTCTGTGTGTGTGTCCGTGTACATTTGTACGAGTGCATTGAAAGTATGAAACCAGAGAACGCACATGTGATCCGCTCTTTCCTCCTCAAGCTGTTTGACCACATTGTCTCCTGCATCTCCGACTTCCTGGACTACATGGGGATCAAAGGCCCCCGAATGCCTCTGGGCTTCACCTTCTCGTTTCCTTGCAAGCAGATGAGCTTGGATGCGGTGAGTCAGGCACGGGACAGCGCTGACCGTCCGGTGGCCAGTGCGAGCTGGCTCTGGGGCCCTCCTCCGGCCTCACTGTCATTCCTCAATGTCCGCACAGCCCCTATGGCACAGTCGCTGGGTGACCCAGGCTCTATGCCACACCCTCCAGGACATCTTCAGACTCTTATCAGTTAAAGCATTTACCTCCACGGGGAAGTATTTTGTCCTTCAGACAAGAAGAACCGCACCCTCCTCCTTGTTCCCTGTTCCTCCTAGTGTTGTCCGACTGTAGCACTTCCTACAGTTATTAGTGTTTGTGTCTTTCTGCTGTGTTTATGCTTCTTGAGTGAGGACCTCTGTTTCCCACATGCCTAGCACAGAGAGCTCTCAGAAGAAATACTTGATGAATGTTCAGTAAGTGGGATGGAAAGGGGTTTAAGGCCACCGACTGCATGGGTCAGTGCTGAGCACCTGCTGAGTACTAATGACTGGGTGGAGCTGAAGAGCACAGTGTCTGTCCTCAGGGAGCCTGCATTCCCGAGGAGCCGGCCTCCCAGAGCCCAGCACTGTGCTAGGGGCGGTCAGTAGGTTGGCCATGTTCTGTGCAGAGGGAAGCTATTTTGCAGCGTCACGGAGGCAAGACCAAGCCTGCCTTGCAGAAGGAGCCACAGTGCCTCTGTGTGTCACAGGTGATGCGTGGCCAGGTTGGAGGCCCTGGAGGGGACCTTACATCACTCTTGGCCTTGGGTCAGGCTTGGAAGCGTATGGTTGGCAGAACCAGGGAAGCTGGTCGGGCACCTGCCTCTGGGAGCCAGTTAATGCAGTGACAGTGCTGACTTGGGGTTTTTCTCCTCTTAAGGCCTGTTAGGTGCCAGCAGTTGGATCTGTATAAGCTTGTTTTTTGCAGTTCACTTACACACCCACCAGCTGCATCGCTGCAGTCCAATCGGTTTTACTTTAGGTAGTAATAGTGCTACTAAAAACGTGCATTTCTCCACTTAGGTTGTTGGCAGACTGTTCTTCAGGGGAACTAGTTGGTTAACATTCTATGCCTCAGTTTCTCCATCTGTGAAATGGGGATTGTAAACTGACCGCTGTGAGGATGGTGAGGAGGAGTCGGGCCTGTGCAGGACTATTAGTATTTTATTAGTTTGTGCCTCCATTTTTTCAGCATAGTCTCGCTGTACATTCTCAGCAGATGTTTACTCAGGAAGGAATGGGGTTTTGTGTGTAAATTCTCAGCACATAGTGACTCAGGAAGGAAAGGAATTGTGTGTTCTGCCCATAGAGGCTGATTTCACGGACTCTCCCTGTGCCTTTCCTGTTTCAGGGAATCTTGATCACCTGGACGAAGGGGTTTAAGGCCACCGACTGCGTGGGGCACGACGTAGCCACCTTACTGCGGGAAGCAGTAAAAAGGAGAGAGGTAACTATTGCAAAGATGTTTTTAAACATTTTTATTGTGCTTTTGGGTTATAAGAATCCTACTTGCTGATCATAAAGAATTCAAACAACCCAGAGGCACATGACCTGGGTAGAAGGTTCCCCCAACAGTCGGCAGTAAAACGGAGGTGAACAGTTTTGAGTTGTTAAAGGATAGTTTGCTTAAAAAGGTAAAATCACAACTCTCCTACAAAGAGCCTGGCACTATTGTCAGACCTGGTGTCCTCCTGTTGGACACAACAGTCTCACAGAACACAAGCATCATCGCAGCCTCTGGTGACCGCCACGGGACCGGGCAGCATGGGCGTGTACCTCCATCACGGCAAGCTCAGCACACACGCAAAGAGCTGCCCTGCTTCCCCCACAGCATCCAACCCAGACCAAAGCCCCCTTCTCTGACCCCTCCCTGAAGCCATCCACCGAGGCTCAGATCCTAGAAGAAGGGCTAACATGCTGAGACGCCCCACGGACGGTGTTCTCCCGGGTCGCAACCAGCCAGGAGTGTAGCTCTGTTGCACTACAGCTGTTTCTGTTGGCCTCTGGCTAGAGAACATTGACACAATAGAAAATGAAAAATTCCAGAGATTTTATTTAACTCGTTAATTAATCAGGGAATCAGTAAGATGTTAAAAAACACACACACCAGTTTAAACATTTCCAGCTTAAAAGAGCAGACAAATAAATACCTAGATGACCAGGAAGACTGAAGTGAATAGGTTTGAAGGAGGGACCGGTTGCACCTGAAGGGTATGCTAGCCAGCAGCTGGTATGTCACTGAAAAGAAACCCAGTAATCTATTTTTGCCCATTTCACAACTCCATGTTAGTGTTCCCCCAACTTACTTTCCATGCATATACCAACACACATTTTTTTAAAGTTGTAATCACACCATATAGGCTACATAACAAGTTGCTTTTCTAAATTTAACAGGAAGCAGGCATCTTTTCATGTCACTACATGTAGACCAGCCTCACTCCTTTTCTTGGCTGCATCGGGCCTATTTTCTTGACCACTGTGGGGACTCTGAGGGGCTTCTCGTGTGGGTCCTTGGAGGAATGAATGTGTGTGACGTGACTATGTCCCACGTGTAAGTGACTTTATATTGTAGCATTGGAAACCACTCTAAACCTAGTGACTTAACACAGCAAGTCCCAGTTCTTCGAGACCATGGTTCCCACAGCTCCTTTTGATCTGTTTCTGAGTTGTTTCTTGTTCTGGCTCAGGCAAGTCATGCAGTAAATACCCTTGTCCATGTACCTTTGTGTACCTGCATGGCTGTTTCTGAAAGACAGATTCTGAGAAGTGGGTTTGGTCTTTGCATTTTGCCCTCTGAAAGGCTATAAGGCTTTAAACTCTAAGAGCAAGAGCTTTTGGGCGAAGTCTCTGGCAGCCTTTTATCCGTTCAACAATTCCGCCTAGGCCACCTCTCTAATAATACTTCCTTTCTGTAGATCTTAAACTGTAGCTACATCATTAATAGGAGGCGTTCAGTCAGGGAAGGAGCATTAGAGTGCCTTTTATGGGCTGGCGAGAAAACTGTTTCAGATGATGCCCCAGGAGCGTTCGGACTGCGGTGCAGCCCAGTGAGCCTGGGAATTCCGGCCAGGCAGGGCGTCCCTCCCTAAAGCTCACGCCCTGTCCGTTTCTCTCCCCAGGAATTTGATCTGGACGTGGTGGCTGTGGTCAATGACACGGTGGGCACCATGATGACTTGTGCTTATGAGGAGCCCACCTGTGAGATTGGACTCATCGTAGGTGGGTGTCCTGGAAGGTCTCTCTCCTCGGGGCAAGGAAGGCTGGGTTTTCCTGTTTAGTGAGGCCTTGAACCGCAGCTCAGCCCTTGGTGGGAGACAGTACCTGTCAGTCCTGTCCCCTTACCACCTCCAGAGTTGTATCCTTGACCGAGGCTACAGAGCCCTGCAGGGGCTCCCTCCCCAGCACCTACCACGTTGATAGTGACCAGACCGTCAAGAGCAGAGCTTTCCAGGGATGAGGCCTCACGTGGCTCATGTGGCCGGGCGGACAGGGTGGGAGCCCGGGAGCTGGTATGGAGAAGCTCCAGGCAGGGGTTGCCAGCCTGTGGCTGGGAAGGAAGAGACGGGCTCCTCAGGCCTGACCGTGGGAAAGAGCTGGAGAGTAGTCTTGGGTGCCAGCAGCCCCTGCTTGTGAGCAGTCCCAGCCCCTGAAGCGGGTTGAGAAGGGTTATCTGCTGGCTTTGCAGGTTGTCCCCTTATAGCCCAAGCACATTAGGGGCTTGGGCCTCAAGAGCACTGGTTCCGGAAGCATACTGACTTGGGCTGTGGGAAAACCGCTTGTCTAATTGGACCTGCTCCTGGTGTCAGGGGGTGCTGGGAAAAGAACCCTGTTTCTTAGGTGCACCTGGCTGCGTGGGCCTTTCACTGAGTGCTGGGATAAAGCTGGGATAAAGCCCAGCCGGCGGCCGTGTGGTGCCAGGAAGGCCTTTTTATTTGCTAAACCACGTTGGGCCCTATGGAAAATCAAAGAAGTAGGGAGCAGCTCCAGGTGGAAGTTTCTGGGGCCTGGCTTTGGGGCTCATTTGTTGTTTCTTCCTTTCTTTTGCAAAGCTCTCTCCACCCAGCCCCTCCCTCTCTTCTCTTTATGAATGGACTTGGGCGTGAAATGCAAAGCCAGAGTGACACAGCACATTCTCCACTTCCTGGTCAGGCCTCACCTTCCTGCCTCACCTTCCTGCCTGGGTGTCAGGGCAGCTCAGTTAGCTGTTCCTGGCACGAGAGGCGGGTGGGGTGGGGGTGGGGGTTCTCCACAGCCCCAGCTGCCTGCAAAGCCACATTTTACATTTTACTTCCCTGCTCATCGATCTCTCTGCTCAGAACTCCCAGGGGCAGAAAGTATGATTTTCATGCTCTGGTTTTCTTTGCACCCACTTCCATTTCTCAGTTTTACATTTTAGGTGAAAGGAAGCTGAGAAAACAAAAACAATCCCGTTACACAGCCAGAGGCTTGTGAATTCTGCTTCAGCTTCTTTAACGGGTTTGGCAACGACCAAAGCCCTTTTGGTCTAGCCCAGTGGTCGGCAAACTGCGGCTCGCGAGCCACATGCAGCTTTTTGGCCCCTTGAGTGTGGCTCTTCCTAAGCCTTAGGAGTACCCTAATTAAGTTAATAACAATGTACCTACCTGTATAGTTTAAGTTTAAAAAATTTGGCTCTCAAAAGAAATTTCAGTCGTTGTACTGTTGATATTTGGCTCTGTTGACTAACGAGTTTGCCGACCACTGGCCTAGCCAGAGGGATGCCCTTGCGTTCCCTCATGTTGAAAGTCCACCTGTGTCTGCATTCTGCCTGGTTGATGGTGCGCCAGGGCCTTGCTACTGAAAGTGTGGTCCATGGGCCAGCAGCCTCGGCACCACCTGTGGGTGTGTCAGAAATGCGGAGTCTCAGGCCCCACCCCAGACCTGAATCGAAATCTGCATCCTCACCAGCAGGCTTTCCAGGCGATTCAGGAGCATATTTAAAATGTCTTCACTAAGGCCTCCTTGGTTACTTGGTTGGGTCGAGGACATGCGTAGAGAGAGGAAGGGAGAGTGAGAGAAAAATAAACATCGGTCCATTGTCTTAACATCGGCACCCCAGTCAGGGATTGAACCAAAACCCAGGTTTGTGTCCTGCCTGGGAATCAAACCGGCAACCTTTTGGTACAAAGGACGATGCTCAACCAACTGAGCCAGTCCAGTTGGTTGGTTTTTAAATTTCCAGTCCATTCACTGAGACAAAGCCAGTGACCACAAGCTTGGATATCATGGCAATTAAAACTCTGTGAAAGTTTTCAATGACTTCCTCTCAATTTCTCTACTTAACTCCTCATGGATGAGAACAGCAAACAGTTTGTGTCCCACTGGGTCCTTGGGGGGCTACAGTCTGAGTTGCCTGCTCTGGGGCAGTTCAAGGATGGATATCAGGCTCCTGAGCCCCTGGAATCTTTAGGTCATATTGTGTGTGTCCAGTGTGTGGGGCACCCAGGGACAAGGTCCTCAGGAGAATCGTCAGGTTTTCAAAAAGGTCTGTGATACCAAAATGGTGAGGAATCATCACGTTAGAAAGACACCTTGAAATGCTCAGGACAGTGTCCTTCAGTGCCTCCCTGTGGGCTTCATTCTGGAACACGTAGGAGAGGTTATTGAGCAGCCGTGGTCCATGACCATCCTTGATAAGAAAAGATAAGTGGCCCTAGCCGATTTGGCTCTGGATAGAGCATTGGTCTTCTGGTTGAAGGGTCCCGGGTTCGATTCTGGTCAAGGACATGTACCTCGGTTGTAGGCTCAATCCTGGCCGGGTCAGAGCACATGCCGGAGGTAACCAGTCAATGTGTCTCTCTCACATTGATGTCTCTCTCTCTCTGCCTCTCCCCCTTCCTTCCACTCTCTCTAAAAGTCTATGGAAAAATATCCTCGGATGAGGATTAACAACAACAAAACAACAAAAGAATAGTAGACAACCCCCTAATATTGTGTGTATGTGCGCGCGTGTGTGTGTGTGTGTGTGTGTGTGCGTGTGTGTGTGTGTGTGTGTGTGTGTGCGTGTGTGTGTGTGTGTGTGTGTGTGTGTGTGTAAAAAGAGGATAAATGTCCACCATTGAAGATACATCCCTTTATTGTATCCCTTCATCTTCTATTAAAATGAATACAGCCCTGCCTGGACAGGAAACAGAGGAGGCTCCTGGCATTGATGTCCTCATACAAAGCGAGTTGATCAAATGCTCTCTGGGTGGCTTAGATCTGACTCTCCTTTTATATTTTGAGATTTTTCTGGAAAACTTTGGGAAAGTGACGCTATTACTTTGCTCATCTCAAAAACTCACTCCTATCTGGAACCCCAGGCCCCGGGCCTAGTTGCCTGGCCAATTACCTCCCCCTGGTGTGTTGCAGGGACTGGCAGCAATGCCTGCTACATGGAAGAGATGAAGAACGTGGAGATGCTGGAGGGGAACGTGGGGCGGATGTGTATCAACATGGAGTGGGGCGCTTTTGGGGACAACGGGTGTCTGGATGATATCAGAACAGAATACGACGTCCTGGTGGATGAAAACTCCCTGAACGCTGGCAAACAGAGGTAATTCTGCTTGTGGGAGGAGACGCATAAGGGGGTCGGGACAGGGAGGACGTTCTGCCTGTTACAGTCAAAGGTGCTTCTAGGAAGAGTGGGGTCTACGCAGAGGCTTGGAGACCGGTCCCTCCCTCCCTCGGGTGTCCTCCTGACCTTGGCTTTTGGCCCCAGGAGAGCAGGAGCGGGGGATGGGCCCCCAACATGGTACAAGAGGGCCCTGGTTGATGTCCTCTCCAGGTGCCGCTTCCCATTAGTGACCGTGTTCATCCTGGAGCGTTCTAGCCTTCCTCTTGGTCAGTAGGTTTTGTCTTGTTTAGTGGAAGTAGAGCACTTGACCTGTAGCTGTCAAAGGGCCAGGGAAGTTCAGACCTGCCAGTGGGGTGGGGGTGGGGCGGAGTGGGGGCCTTCTGGTCAGGGGTGAGGCCGAGGCGCAGTGCAATTCATCCTTCCTGTAGGGGACCTCCTGCACCTCCTAGTGGCTGTTTGGAGCTTTTCAGCTTGGCTCTCAGGAGCCCTCCCTGAGATGGCAGTGCCCCCAGCGTAGAGACCAGTGACTTATGTCTCAGTTCTGAGGATTCAGGCCACCCTCTGCCATCAGCAGGATGTATGGGTCTAAGCTGTGTCCGCAGGAGCAGACAGAAGGGCTGGGTAGTACCTCCCAAATATAAGTTGTTCTCTAGGCCACCCTCAGATTTCTGCCTTTTCCAAAGACCACCTATGCTATTATTGTTTTTCTGTAATTCAGCCTTTACTTAAACATAATGAGGGAGGGGGAAAAAATCCCAGAAAACTCAATATTACCATAAACAGATGGTAATCATAAAGTGAAAAACGTTATTTAATTCTAGCTGCTGTTGCCTACCAAAGGCTCTAAACGAAGACCCCTTTGCTAAAAAGAGAGGCCAGCAGGGGTTGGAAGGGGTGAAAGCCATATCGGCCCCTAAAGGGGCTGAGAAGGTCTCCTTGATGGAATGAAAGGACTGGACGGGACCTGGTCATAACAGCACCAGTGCTTGGTTTTTGTGTGTTTTTCCCTGTGGACCACCTGAAACCTGGAGTACGCAGATTACTCTTCCCAGAGTATCCAGACTTCCCAGCTTGGAGATGCTGGGGTTGGGTGTGTGTCATGGACGCATTTAAATCCTCTGTCATTTCTTGAGGCCCTTGAGCGTGGAGAAGGCAGGAAATAAAACCCCAGGAGCAGCGGTAGGGAGTGCTGTGCCGCCTGAATCCTCCAGCCAGCATGGTGTCATCGGGTCTGCCGGTGCTTGACCAAGCACTCTGGGTTTTTGCAGAACCTTCCAACACTCTAGGAGGAAGTTTCCCCTTATTGTCTTCTTGTCCCTTTAAGACTCAGCCGTTTGCTTATTGTGCAGATGTTCGTTGAGCACTTGACAGAGAGCCTAGCGCTGTGCTGTGCTAGGCGCTTGGAGTCAGAGCTGAACAAGGCACACATTGTCCACCTCCTCTAGGCTCTGGCTGCACGGATGATGAATGTCAGCGGAACTGTGATCTTGTGAAGTACAGCGGAGGGGGAGGTAGAAGAGATCTCCTGGGACACACTGGATACTGAGGTAGACCGGCGGAATAGGTGCGTCCCAGATTCTCATACCGTTCGCATCCGCATAAAAGTTCACCGTGAGGATTGGGTTAGCAGAGAGGTGGGATAAAGTCTTATTCATCCTCGATCCTAGCGACATGAAAAAACTAAAATTTTAAAAC
>NW_005871340.1:1325693-1434100 GCF_000147115.1 Myotis lucifugus | reverse complement strand
CAGGCCTCTGGAGATATAACCTGGTCTGGGGAGGCAGTCAGGCCTCTGCAGGTACAGCCTGGTCTGGGGAGGCAGTCAGGCCTCTGGAGATACAACCTGGTCTGGGGAGGCAGTCAGGCCTCTGCAGATACAACCTGGTCTGGGGAGGCAGTCAGGCCTCTGCAGATACAACCTGGTCTGGGGAGGCAGTCAGGCCTCTGGAGAAGTGACGTTGGAGCTGAGAGCTGGAATGGGATTTTCCAGCAGAGGCAGGAAGTCAGGTGAGGAGGGAAACGGTCCAGCACTTAGACACGTGTGCTGGTGGTTTCATTTTTGATCCCGGGAAGAGTTAAGGATGCCTCAGTCCTTCCTGGCGTCACGCTCTGCCTCTGCTGGGGGCACAGGGCTCGGGGTGCGGATTGGTGATGCCCTTGATGGGCAATCAGACATCCAGGGTGACTGTGAGACCAAAGGCTTCGCATAGACACCCTCCTCCTGTTGCAGGTATGAGAAGATGATCAGCGGCATGTACCTGGGTGAAATTGTTCGCAACATCTTGCTTGACTTCACCAAGAAGGGATTCCTCTTCCGAGGGAAGATCTCTGAGCCACTGAAGACTCAGGGCATCTTTCAGACCAAGTACCTGTCTCAGATTGAGAGGTGAGTGGGGACGGGCTTTCCTGAAGGGCCTGTTCGAGGTCGACCAGGCCACGGGGTCACCAGGCACCACTTGTGAGATTTTTTTCTTCTACCATTTTATTATAAACTAGAGGCCCGGTGCACAAAAATTTGTGCACTCAGGGGGGGAGGTCCCTCAGCCCGGCCTGTGTCCTCTTGCAGTCTGGAGCCCCTCGGGGGATGACCACCTGCTGGCTTAGGTCTGCTCCCCGGGGGATTGGGCCTAAGCTGGCAATCAGACTTCCCTCTGGCAGCCTGGCAGCCCTCGGGGGATGTCCACTGGCCAGCAGGGAGCAGACCTAAGCTGCAGTTGGACATCCTTAGTGCTGCTGAGGAGGCAGAAGAGGCTCCAACCACCACCGCTGTACTGGCAGCCATCAGCCTGGCTTGTGGCTGAGCAGAACTCCCCCATGTGGGAGCTCACTGACCACCAGAGGGCAGCTCCTGCATTGAGCATCTGCCCCTGGTGGTCAGTGTGTGTCATAGTGACCAGTCATTCCCAGTCTTTCTGCTGTTAGGTTCAGTTTGCATATTACCCTTTTACTATATAGGATAGAGGCCTGGTGCACGGGTGGGGGCCGGCTGGTTTGCCCTGAAGGGTGTCCAGGATCAGGGTGGGGGTCCCGCTTGGGTGCCTGGCCAGCCTGGATGAGGGGCTGATGGCTGTTTGCAGCTGGTCACACTCCCTTCAGGGTGGGGGTCCCCACTGGGTGCCTGGCCAGCCTGGATGAGGGGCTGATGGCTGTTTTCAGGCTGGCCACACCCTCTTTTGGGTGGGGGTCCCCACTGGGATGCCTGGCCAGTCTGGATGAGGGGCTGAGGGTTTTTAGGCTGGCCAAGCCTGCTGGCGACTAAAGCTCCCAGCCTCTCCTTTTTTTCTTTTTCTTTTTTTATTCTGGGATTTATTTACCTTCTATAATTGAAACTTTGTTGCCGCTCCAGCTCCGAGGCCACGGCCTGCTGAAAGCAGGTATCTGGGGTTTGTTTAGCTTCTATAATTGCAACTTTGTTGCTTAGAATGGAGCTCAGAGCCCGGCCGCAGCAGGGAGGAAGCTTGGCTTCCTCCATCACTGGAGCAAGCAAGCCTCCTGCTCGCTTCAGCTGCGTGGCTGCCGGCCGCCATCTTTGTTGGCGGTTAATTTGCATATCTCGCTGATTAGCCAATGGGAAGCGTAGCGGACCATTTGTGAGATTTCTTTTCTTTGTCTATTATTAGATAGGATTACTTTCCTTTTATTTGTCCTTTATGTTGGGGCATGATATTTGTTTGAAATTATGTTTGTAAATAGGTTATATGGACTCAATTTCAGGATAGTGAAGATGCATTACAGATATCTGTGTTGCAGGGACGTTGAGTCCTATAGAGCCCAGCACCACTGGTCCAGCCCAACCCTCATGCCATCTGAGTGGCAGCTGGGATCGAATAGCTTGCCCACCCCGTGTGCATGCCCCACAGCAAACTGCCTCTGCCTTCCTCCCATTTTTCTCATATAAGCATTTCATCTCTGCTTTGCCATCTTTCATGGTGAGAGAAAGTGAAAGTGGTCTGCAAAAGCAAACAAACAAACAAAACAAAACAGGTGTGCAAAAACTACCTGTTTTTACAGTGGTCACAATAGCAACACTAGTATTGGCTCCGCCGGGGCCTGCTCACTGCTTTCCCCCACACCTGCGTAGCGGGGGAGGAAACTTTCCCCTACCCTCCTCGGTTCTCTTTGCTTGTCTAATAATTAAATCTACATGACACAGATAAACAAGACAACATAAACTTCACTACGTATGTATGAATGGGAACTCCACATACATGAGAAGGTCAGGAACAAAAAGTTACAATGAGGTATATGAGAAATAATAAAGAAAAAATTGCCAAATTTCACTAATAGCTTCTATAAGTTAAAAAAAATCAGTAATCAAACTCATAAGGCAAACAACAAACATTTGAACAAAGGAAACCATTTGCATTGTATGCATTAAGATGCAGAGTGTGGCACCGTTAACAAGAGCTCGATCAGGTCTGGTCTTGAGATCGGCTCTGTCCCCTGGCTGTGTGCTCTGAGTGAGTTACTCAGTTTCTCCCAGGCTGTTTCCTCATCTCTAAAATGGGAACGATGTTACATGTATTGGTTGGTCTGTATGAAGAGGAAACGTGGTAATGTATGTAAAGCACCTGTCACACAGTAAGTCTTCACACAGGGCTGGCTGCTCTTACCACCGTTACTGTCATCATCATCTCTTTCAATTTAATAAGAATGAGACAGATATCCCAGGAGAGTAAGTCTTGACATAATAGTTAGTTCATATGGCCAATAAACAAATGAAAAAATAAAATAAAAAAGGTCACCCTCACTAATAGAGAAGAATGCAAATGAAACCACAGTGTGATGCCATTCTTACCAAATTGTCAGACGTTTTAAAAAGTGATCCTTTCCCTGGGGGACAAGGACAGGCAAGTACTGTGCGGCAGAGGGAGTAAAGTGATGCAACTTTCTGAAAGGCACTTGGCCATATATAGCAAAGATTTATAAAGAGGAAACGTCATTAGAATGTTACTTCCGTCCCGGCTGGTTGCTCAGTGGTTAGAGCGTCGGCCCATGCACCAGAAGGTCTCAGGTTTGATTCTCAGTCAGGGGCACGTGCTGCCTGGGTTTTAGATTCTATCCCTGGTCCCTGGGGTGCGTGCTGAAGGCATCAATCGATGTGTCTCTCTCACATAGATATTTCTCTCTCTGTCTCCCACCCTCCCTCCCCCTCTCTCTAAAAAAATCAATGGAAAAAATATCCTTGGGTGAGGATTAACAAACAGACAAACAAACAAAAAGTATGCTACTTCATAATAGCAGAAAATTAGAAAATTATAAAAAACTTCAATTTCTTTAAACTGGCTAAATAAGTTTGGTGTATCCCAGAATGGAATGCTTAGGTAAGGAGGTGGGAAATTGCTCAGATGTGTGAAGAAGGAAAAAAGCAATAAAGAAAACCACTTGTAAAGGACAAGCCCGTGGTGCATACGAACAAAGACATTGTTAAAGATAATTCAGAAAAAAATAGGTTGGGAATGTTCATAGCATTTCCCCCAGTGTTGGGATTGTGGATGGCTTTCAGTTTCCAATATTTATTTCTCTAGATTTGCCAGATTTTCTACAATTTAACAGGTAGTACTTTGGGGGAATCATTTAAAAATTTACAAATAAATGTTACTTAGATGGGGAAAAGCCCCCATGACCTATTCACGGGTAAGTACAGTGAGTGGGCTCCCGGGCTGCTCTCGTGGTCCTGCTTCATGCAGCCTCCTGCTCTTGTTCCCACAGTGACCGCTTGGCGCTGCTCCAGGTCCGGGCCATCCTGCAGCAGCTGGGCCTGAACAGCACCTGCGACGACAGTATCCTCGTCAAGACCGTGTGCGGCGTGGTGTCCAGGAGGGCCGCGCAGCTGTGTGGTGCAGGCATGGCTGCCGTGGTGGATAAGATCCGAGAAAACAGAGGGCTGGACCATCTCGACGTGACCGTGGGGGTGGATGGAACTCTCTACAAGCTTCATCCGCAGTGAGTGGGGCTTCTGGTTGGGATGGGCGGAGCTCCCTGGGCTGCGAGGTCCTTTGATGGTTATGGGGCATCGGGATGTGAGTCCCACCAGGAAAATGCCTCACCCGACGGCTGTGCGCTCAGGGACTGGGGCTGAGCTGGGATGAGGTCGTGGACTGCTCTGAAGTTTAACCGAGAGAGGCAGATTCGCGCTTTACCTGGCCAGCTTACACCAGGGCCATGGCGTGTCCCTCTCCCCGCTCCTCCTGGGCCCATTTAGGTCGGGCAGAGTCCAGGTGGGGAGCAGGAAAGGAAGGAGAGAGGGGTGTGGGCCGCCCCATCAGCCTGGGTAGCTGCAGCCTGGCCAGGAGGCTATTTGGTAAGCGGGGAGAGGGAGTGAAGGAAGGGGGAGGAGGGCTCATTGTCTTGTTCATCTGCTAAATCAGCTTGCCAGGAGACACAGGAGTCGTGTTGGCTCTGGGCTTGTAGCAGAGAGGGGCCTGGGGAGGAACTTCTTTCGGTCAAGTGCCCGACACCTCATCTGCTCTTTGTGCCAAGCGCGTCCCAAAACCTGGCTCTTACGAATAGTGACCATATAATTTACTGTCTGAACTCTTGGGTGCTTTTGTCAGCGAAGAGAGTGCTATTAATAATTACACTGGGACCATCCCAGCCACACCAGGCCATAATGTCACCCTACTTCACAGCAACGTTACCCAACTCATCGTAGGCACTTCTTGCTTACCTCATGGCCATGGCTGGGGATGGACCCGTCTGTCTGGCTCCACCTTAATAGCCACCCTCTTCCTCACCTGAGGTAGCACCCAGGTGTGGTTTAGAGCTAGGCTTTGGAGCCATACACACCTGGATTTAATCCTGGCACCATCATTTGGAAGCCGTGTTCAGTTGCTCAGTCTTGCCAAGTCTCTCCTTCCTCATGGGATAATGGCTGCTGGCAGGACTGGAAATTATGTGTATAAAGTGTAGGTAAATGGTAGGTGTTCCGCAAAGGGCAGTCCACGTGACCTCTGAGAGCCCCCATGTCCTGAGCATCCTCAGTCTGGTCTCATTTTCAACAAAAAATGCAAGAACCTCGAGTCACCTCTCATTTAGAGATTCTCCTTCACTAGCAGGCCTCCCCCTCTTGGCTTCTGGTGCTGGGCTGTAGCTGGTGATGGGGTGGGGGGTCCGAGGGCTGCAGCTGTGGGCAGATGATTTCCTGCCCATGGAGGCCCTCGCACAGCTCTTGGTTTTTGGTCCTCTAGGAACCTCAAGGTGTGTCTTTGAGGACAGGCGTGTCTCAGTGTATTATTCATGCCCTGGCCCTTGTCTGCTGTACAGGGTAGTTTGGTTTTGATTCTCAGCTGAGAATTGTAATCATAGGATTGATTATAAATCCACCTGCCATTCTCAATAAGCCACAGCTGCTGCTAAGCAGCCCCTCCTGTCATGTTTGCCCTCCTTATTATTAGAGTCCTTTAGCATCTTCAGGTGGGTCCAGCATCTCTTTTCATCTTACCCTACCTACCCTTTTCTTCTCTTTTTCAGCTTCTCCAGAATCATGCACCAAACCGTGAAGGAACTGTCACCAAAGTGTAACGTGTCCTTCCTCCTGTCTGAAGATGGCAGTGGCAAGGGAGCTGCTCTCATCACGGCAGTGGGCGTCCGGCTCCGGGACGAACGGGGCAGCTAAGAGCCCCGGACCCCAGCCTGCTGCCCTTCCAACACTTACTTCTCTCTCCAAGCAGCGACCCCCCCAATCTCCCAGCGAGTGGAGCTGGGAGACGCCAGCACCAGAGCCCGCCACTGCCACAGCGGGAGGAGAGCAAACGCCGACCACTGGCGCCTAACGTAGGGTACAGAATCCAGTGTGTGCTGTTGATAATACCTCTCACCTCCGGGCCCTCCTCACCTCCCTGCCACTCTGCATGAGTTGATTTCACCCTGGCCATCTGTTCCCCACGTGTGAAGTGTCGTGGTGTCCATTCTAATTTATGCATTCGTCCAACATTATTTATTGGCCTGAGATGACCAGTCACACCATCGGACAGGCCTCATGGGCGTCTGCAGCCCGTCCTTGGGGACAAACCCCCGTGTGAAATGTATTATCACCAGCAGACACTGCCTGCGCTCCGCCCAGGGGCGCTCGCCGCCTCCTCCCGTCCCAGCACCCACTGCTGGCCTCCCAAGGTTCCCGTCCGGGCGTGTCCATGCCACTGGGCTGTGTGTCTGTGGACCTGGTCGTAGCCACGTTGTGACTGTCTTGCATTCTGTCTTGGGGGGGGGAGGTGCTCGGTCCTGTGGCAAAGTGTCTTGTCTCCTGTGTAAAAGGAACCAACAACAAAACAGTGCCCTCATTGGAATGTCCCTTCGCTTCTGTGAGCCATGTCGTATGACCTAGTAAACTTTGTACCAGTTCAAAGACCTGAGTGATGCTTGATGGCCGGGGACCGGGGAGGACATGGAGTGGCGAAAACCAAACCCTGGGGGTTTTTGTGGCTGCCTGGTCAAGGGGGGAATTGAGGTGAAGATCGAGTTCTTTAGCCCCGCCTTCCTCTGGACTCCTGTGGTCTCTCCCTGCTGCGTCAGGGCTAGCCTCTCCCCGGGTCTTCCAGCACCTGCTCCAGCCCCAGGGTCCTGTCCTGGGGAGAGGCTCCTGCAGCCCCTGTCCCAGGTAAAGGGGTGCCCTCTGTCCTCCTGCCGCCCCCGTCCCAGGTAAAGGGGTGCCCTCTGTCCTCCTGCAGCCCCTGTCCCAGGTAAAGGGGTGCCCTCTGTCCTCCTGCAGCCCCCGTCCCAGGTAAAGAGGTGCCCTCTGTCCTCCTGCAGCCTGGCTTCCTCACTTGCTGTGGGAACAAGGAAAAAAGTCCACTTGGCTTCCGGGGCTGTCTGGGTTTAATGAGAGGCTGGGCCACATCCGCCTCCCCTGCCACCCCAAGCAGATCTGCCCTCGGCACCTTCTCTGCCAACTCTGACATCCAGAGGATGGCGGACCGAGGCCCCACGCAGATGAAGTCCTGCAGCAGCCTGGGCACAGGGTGGCTGCACTCTCCTCTCCCCCACCTGACATTAACCCCTTCCGCAGGAGCCTGGCCCTTAGTGGACCCTTGCGTCCCTACCCCTCCTCAGCCTTGAGGCCGCTGTTCCATTTTGGATCCTCCCACAGCCCGTCCTTTTGGAGGATCCCACATCAGTCCGCATTCTGGTGCCTGTGACGGGGGGCACGTGAGCCTCCCAAGCCATGGCTACAGCTCTGGGTGCCCCCCCCCCCGGACGGGCGCCCCCCCAGGACTGACCGCATGCTCCCTTGGTGTGGTGAGACCAGTCCCTTTATTGGGCAGTGCCGATGCCTGTGCACAGTGATCTTTGTGGAGAACACAACATTAATCTTGGTTCTTCTGCCGGGACCCTGCGGTGTAGAGGGCGAGTTGGCAAGCGGGGGTGGGGGGGGTGCCTTTGGGCCAGGCCTGGAGCTGTCCGGGCGTCGGGACAGTTGGTGGTTTCTGGCTGCCACCTTCTTGCTGTGGAAGTGGGGGTGAGAGTTGTGTTGCTGATTGCAGGCGCCATTCTGTAAGACGGCCAGCATGCTAGTAACAAAGGCCATGGCTGCTGTCTATTAGGCGCTTAACCTGTGCTTGGCCTGGTAGTTTATAGGCACCACTTCCGCCATCCTCACCGCCACCGCCGCGGGGACACCGCCGCGGGGAGAGGAAGAGCCGAGGGTCAGAGTGACTTGTCTGAGGCAGCACAGCTGGGGCTCCCTTTGCCTCTTATTTTCTCCCCAGTTTTCAATTCCTTTGACTCTTAACCACCATCTCTACTGGGCTGGATCTGAGTTCTTAGATGCTGAGCAGAGAGGCCTCGGATTGACTCACAGGTGATGCTTTGCAAAACAAGAACCTTCTGACCTTCTTTTCACTGGAGAAGAATCAGTGTCTTGTTGGGTGCTGCCCACAGGTGAGTTTTGTTTTGTGTTCCCAACATGTATAAACATGTGAGCCAAATGCAGCAAGTCCAGAAGCCTCACACATTTGGATTTCTGGCTTCTCTGGATTTAGATCTGGCAACAATGAGCTCCATTGCCACATGGCAGCATTTGTCCAGAGCCGATCAGCTACTGTCCTCTGTGGATACCTATGTCCTCTCATTTGCCACAGTCCCCACTATTCCCTGTTACCCCAACACTGGAAACCAGTGGCCTTTTATCATCATATTGGCAGTTCTCCTTTTATACTGGGTCCAATTTACACATGATGTTGTATGCCCAGGAAGGCGTCTGAACTTGCAACTCCTGGATTAGATGTGTTCGCTCCTATTGGGTCCCCCGAAGCACTGAGAGGGAAGGCTAGGTCCCCTTAAAGTCAGCATCCGCTGTAGAGTTCCCAGACCCGTCTTGTTTTTCCATCCATGTATTGAAGGGTGAGGCATGGGCCAGATTTTCACATCTGGTCTCTTGACCTGCTGCTTCTCAGAGGGTGTCAGCCTCACCCTGCAGCCAGGCACAAGGCTTCAGGATTCAGTAGGCACCCCATCTGGGGGACCCCCAGCCTGCCCACTGGTAGCCTCAGATGGGGCCACATCCCCACTAATGAATAAAGTCTCTTTAGTGTGACACCTGTTGACCCTCCTGGAGAGAGAGGGCGTGTGAGTCAGCTCCATCTTATCCTCCTCGGTTGGCGTGACCCATGGGCAGCAGCGGAAAGCGATCCGGAATCCAGAGCGAAACCTGGGGGGATGGAGGACAGCTGGAGCAGGGGGTGAGGGGACAGTGACAGGAGCTGTCGTGTGGCTTCCCCCACCTCCAGGAGCCCAGCTCCCCTTGAGGAAAGTCACTGCCTCACTCCCAGGAGCTCCCACTGCTCAGGGGCCCTATCTTTAGGAGACACTGTCCTTAGTAGATTTGATTTTTTGAAATAGCCAGGAGTAATCAGAAGCTAAGTCTAGTGATGGAAGTGGGTGACCAAGCCGAAGTATACCACTTGTTATAACCAACAGACAAAAAGAAACCAAGTATAAACTATATAGAAACAACAGGTTTCCTTGTTTGGCTTGTTCACTGACTTGTAAAGGAATGTTCATAGGAGTCTTAAAAAATTGGGGCTTTGGCAATGTTGGGTGGAATAAGGGTGCTCTCCCAAGAAAACATACACTTGGAACTATGAAGTTTGGGTATGTTTGCATAAAAAATAACTCTCCTCGGCATCATTGAGATGTCACTAGAGATCCACATACAACTTAGGGATAGGAGGAAGCCGGTCGGGAGTGGAGGAAATGGGCTGGCGTATAGCGAGCACTGGCCTGTCGGGGAGGAAGAGAAATAGCTGAGACCCTGCGTGACTGCCGAGAAGGGGAGAGAACTACTGACTGTTCCCAGGAACCACACGGTTCCATGGTCCAGAAGAGCAGGTCTGACTTTAGCTCCTTGCCTTGTGGCTCTACAAGACTCCACGGTGTGGCCCAAAAATGCCTTTACTGAGGGAGCTTAGAGGCCTCTGCCCCTCACACCCACGCTCAGCACGTCCCCGCCTGAGCTAACCATCACCCTCCCCACACCCCTTCCTCATTATCCTCCGCATCTCAGTTCCTGACAACTGACGACTCCATCCTTGTCCTTCCGGTTATTCAGGCCAAGAACCTGGGAGTCATCCTTGATCTCCTCTCGCGTGCCACCTCCCCTCCATCCACTCTGTTGGCTTTGCCTTAGCAATATCCAGACTCACCACGCCTCACCCCAGTCTAAACCCACCGTCTGTCGCCTGGATCCCTGCGCTAGCCTAACCATCATCTCCCTCTTTCCCGTTGCCGCGCTGTGGTCCACTTCCGGCACAGCTGCCAGACTGATTCTTTTCAAAGGGACGTCAGAGCGTGTCTCCTGGGCTCTGCCCCACAGGGCGCCCCAGGTCAGAGTACCAGCCAAGTCCTTCCCTTGGCCCCAAGGCCTTTGCCTTGGCTGTTCCCTCTGCCTAGAACTCTCCCCAGACCCTCAAATCTTTGCTCAAAAGACTCCTCCAGAAGGCCTACCCTGACCACCCTGTGAAATTGTACCCCATGCCCACTACCTCCCCAGCCCTTCCTGTCCTCCCTCACCCAGCTCTCGTGTTTTCTCTTTTCCGTAGGACTTACCACCTCATGCCTCATGCACTCACTATGTCTGCTTGTTGTCTGGCCCCCTCACTAGAATGTCAGCTCCCAGAGGGAAGGAGCGTTGTTTCTGTTCACCGGTGTCTCCCAAGTGCCTGGAACAGTGCCAGGCACACAGCCCCTTGGTGGTCATAGTCTCCACAAAGGTCCCTGCCAGGAGCACCAGTGTCATCAAACACTGAATGACTCAGAACTTGTCTCAGGAACTTGGGAGTCCCTTGGGGAAGCAGAGCCCTGGCAACTATGTCCTCGGGTAGCAGACACTGCGTGCTGGTGGTCCCTCGTGTGACAGTCCCTGTCCCCAAGTTCTGCAAGCTGCATGCAAGAGAGATGTGTGGTGTGGGGATAGGATTACAGGTCTTGGAGAGACATGGATGCTGGCTCCACTGCTTGCTGTGCGAGTTTAGGAAAAAAGTCATCTTCTCTGAGACTCAGTTTCCTCATCTGTAAAATGGGAATGAACACCTCCCTCCCTCGATTATCTGCTTACCTTGCAGGAGGCAATTGAGGGTTCTGGCACCCGTTAAACACTCAATACACTGTATAGATTTCTCATGTCCTTCTGGCCTTCCCCAGGTGGGCAGGATGTCTGAGCAACAGAGACCCTAATGGCCTGAGCGGCTTGGACACGTGGGCAGGGAGGTGACAAGAAGGCGTGAGCCAAGGGGCCCAGGCTAACCTTGCCCATATCACTCTCAGCTAAGCTCAGACTCGGTGTCCACCTCTCAGATCCTCCGGCCTGACCCCACCTTCGGGGTTTCGAGGCTGCATGGCCTGCTCTGCAAGCAGGGCTCCTGGGTGCTGGGGTTTCTGCCTGGCCCCGCTCCTCCCACCTCTCCAAGTGCCCAGAGCGAATGCCAGCCCGTCTCTGGGACTCTGCTTCCCCAGCAGCACACAGTGGGGGGAACCAGGTGGTGTCAGGGAGGACTGAGGCCGTGGCTCCATCCTCCCTGGCTGTCTCTGCCAAAGTCACGTCCCAGCTGCCCCGGACGCCCCTCGAGGGCAGGAAATGCACCGCGATCTTCCCAGGGGGCAGGCTGCCCCTCCGCCAGGCTCGGCTCTGGGTCTCTGATCGCGTGCTCCCCACTGCCTGGTGCTCTCCTCGCCCAAGGACAGTCCTCGGTTCTTCTCATTGCAGGAGCTCTTAAAAGTGTCAGAGCAGCCCCGCCGGCATGGCTCAGTGGTTGAGCTCGACCTAGTCACAGTTTGATTCCTGGTCAGGGCTCATGCCCAGGTTGTGGGCTCAATCCCCCGTGTGGGGTGTGCAGGAAGCAGCCAATCAATGATTCTCTCTCATCGTTGATGTTTCTATCTCTCTTTCTCCCTCTCTCTACCTCTCTGAAAACAATAAAAATATATTTTTACAAAATGTCAGAACAGATGAAGTCTTTTACTGGGCTCCTTCCTTCCTCCCTCTCTGTCTGTCCTTCTGCCTCTCTCTGCCTCTCCCCTCCCTCCATCTCTCGGTCCCTCCCTCTCCTTGTTCCAGAGGTAACCTCAGAAGAGAGAGCAGGAGCAGGCACATGGTGATAACAATGGGCAAGGCTTTGGGGAGGAGGTGGGCTCACACCAGGAGGAGGGTGCTGGGGGCTCACTGTGAGGATGGCAATCCCATGTGGGATTAGGGGGCACAAGGACACAGGAGCACAGGCTCAAGCTGCTCAGGGAAGGCCAGGCAGGGCCCGGCCTTGGGGCCCTGAGGGCTGAGGAGAGGGGCCGGATGAGGACTCACCTGCGGTTGAGGCAGCAGTAGATGATGGGATTGTACATGGTGGAGCTCATGGCCAGCCAGAAGAGCGCCAGGTAGACCTGCTGAATGAACTTGTGGCAGTAGATGTCCTCCTGGAACTTGCCCAGGATGAAGTAGAGGTGGTAGGGCAGCCAGCAGATGGCAAACGTCACCACCACCACCACCATGGTCTTCACAAACTGCGGGGAAAGGCTTAGGTCACTCCTCACCTGGAAGCCCCGAGCCCCCGTCCTCCCCGGGGCGGGGCGGGGTGCCCTCTTGCCAGCCTGGGAAGCCCTCAGCAAGCAGGTCCTGTCTACCTCTATGGCCTCAGTCCCCTGGGGCATCTGCTGCTCAGGCACTCCTGGGCCCTCTGTGTAGGGGCTTCTGCTCAGCCTGGTCCCTCGGCCCACCCTGCTGTCTTTCCTTTGAAGTCCTCACTCCTCGAATCCCAACTCAGTGGCCACTTCCTTTAACAGGTGCCCTGGATCCCTTGTAGATGAGACTCACTCCTAACCCCATTCTTTGGGAGTCCCTATGCCAGCTATGGGTCTCCAGTCCTGCTGCCCTCCCTGGGGATTTATCTGCCACAGCCCTTCTATCCATAGGTATGAGGCTCCAACCTGGGACCCCAGCCTGTGCCCAGGGCCCAGCTGACCCCCCCCCCCATATGGCTGGTTTCAGCAGGTGCCCTTGAGCATGGCCCAGTACACCATGAGGGATGGAAGACAGGCCTGGGCTGGCAAATGGAGACCAGCTCTCCATGCGGAGGAACACCCACATGGTGTCCTATACCCAACCATCTCCCCGAATTGCCCTGAAAATGTCCAAATAGTCAAATAGTAGATGAGAAGTCGGGACTTCGACCTGATACACAATGTGATTAACCTATCACCTCCCTGCTTGCCTCACAGGAAGCGGGCAAGGCAAGGATGAGCTCTGAGCCTGCGTGGGAGGGAGGAGGGGGAACACTGGCCCTTCCTTTGATACTGAAGGCGGATGATGTTGCCGGAAGGCAGCCCAACCTCCATAAGATCTCTGAGGTCTGCAGTTCTAGCATCAGAGAATTCTCCTGTGATCCTAGCAAGTTCTCCTGTAGTTCTGCGGGACTTCTTAAATTCAACATTCTGATTACTCAACAGAGTAAGATTTTACTGTCATTCTAAGGTGCTTGGAGGTCTCTGAAATTCTGTGGGGCTTTAGGATTTCCCGATTTTCCTAACATTCTGGGAAGTTCCTTTAACGTTGTGTTTAGCTAAAGACCAAGGGCAAGTCGGCCTGCCCTGGAAGAAGAATTCAGGCTCCGGCCAGGACTTGTGGCTCCTGTGCTCCGGGGCGCCCCCCTGAGGGCGGGCCTGGAGCCCAGAAGAGCGGCTCCGAGCCCCGCCCCTCCCCATCCAGCCCCCCAACCAGCCCACCTTCTTCTTGGCCTGCAGGTACTGGGAGTTGGCGCCATGAGCATGGTACCCGGGCACCCCGCGTCTCCACAGCGTGAAGCCGATGACGCTGTAGGCGAAGAACATCACCGCGAGAGGAAGGAAGTAGATGAGGGCGATCACGGCGAGGTGGTACCTGGAGGGAGAGCCAAGGGCCTGGGCACCTGTGGTACGGGGGTGACTTCGGCCTCCTCCAGCGCCCAGTCCCCAGGACCGCGCGGGCACCCCTGAGCTGCCCTGGGGTCGCCCCTGGCGCCCCCCCCCCCCAGGCCTTAGTTTGAGTTAAGGAAGATAAATAAATAAATGAAGGCAACGTCAGCCAGCACCTGCCCACAGAGGCTCTCGGCTGCAGGAGGGAACCAGTGCTAGCCCTGCGTCCGCCCGTGATAGACAAGCACCAAAAAGGGAGTAAGTAGGAAGGAAGAAGTTAACAAAGTCATACATTTGTTTAAAACTTAAAATGTCAGTAAGCACAAAGGAGGAAGTAAACTTACTTATCCGCCCCCATCGCTACTCACAATTCGGAATCTCTCCTTCCAGAATCACAGGTGTGCACAAGTGTTGCCTGAATCGTGGGTGCGCACCAGCCCCAGGAGCAGGTGCTCTACCCTGCTTCCCACTGGCCCTTCTCAGGGCAGGGAGGCCTGGGATAACGTGGGGAACACCGCCTCCCAGTGGCCAGTCCCGGAATAGTCTGCTCTCCATCCCTCCCTGAGCCAGAAAATGGGAACCCGTCAGCGTCTCTACGGACCCGGCTTTGCAGCAGGGACTCCTTCTGAGAAGGTGGGGTGCAGGGTAGGGACAAGACCCCGGGCAGGGCCTGCCCTCAAAACTCAACAGTCCCCAGGAACAGGCTTCTCAGAGGAATGGCGCCTTCACCAATACTGAAGGCCACTGCGCCGCCCTCTTCTGGCGGGTGCCGGGGGCAGATGGGGACCAGGAAGGGGTGGTGTTGGAGCTGCTTGTTTTCCTGGGGAAACAAGCCAGGTTGGAGCCTCATACCTATGGATAGAAGGAATGTGGGAGGCCGCATTCTCCTCCAGGACGTCCTGGGGCTGTGTTGCATGGTGACCTGGCAGCCCTCGGCTCAGATCCTCATGCTTGGGGCAGCTGGGTCCTTGTTGGACTAAACCTGCCACCTCCAGGTTTGTGGTTGTTTGTCCCCTATTTATGCCGCCACATACTGAGGCGCCACTTCTGTGACAGGCATGGTGCTGGGGCTTCTGGGAATTTTCTCCTATGTGCTCACAACAGCCCTTGGACAAGGTCCTTCCACTAATAACCCCCATTTGAGAGAGAGGTTAAGAGACTACGAAGGGTCTTCCAGCAGCAGGGACAGAGTAGGACTCCAAGCCCCCAACCAGTTCTTCATCCTCTACAACCGACCATGCCACGCTTGGGTGTCAGGAAGCCACGCCATGAGGACTAGGCATGTGGAGGCCCAGAAGGGGAAGGGCTTACCCAGGACACACAGCAGCTGGACCACACTGAGGTTAGTTTACCCCCCCTCCCCCGAGCCCTTGGCACCCACCTTAGCACAGGCAGGCACCAGGCATCCCCCCAAAACATCCAGGCTGCATCCCCTGCCCTTCCTTCCTGCCTCAATACCCCGATCCGTGTGGCCCGAGCTTTTACAGTGCCCGCCCCCAAACACAGACCTACACACACATTCCCGACCGTACCTGTGTGCACACACGCCCACAAGCACACCCACATACTTATACACACACAAATGCTCACAGACATGAGTGGGGCAGTGCACCTGCACACGCAGTGTCACATGCACATGTGCACGCATCCATATTCTCGTTTAAGGGCGCACATCCTGATCGAAGGGGCAGATTGGGGCCGGGGGGAGACTGGGCTCTGAGGCAGGACTGCCTGTGTTTAGCTCCTTCCTTCACCACTTACTAGCTGAATGGTCTTGGGCACACTACTTAGTTTATTTATTTTTATTTTTAAAATATATTTTATTGATTGTTTCCAGAGAAGAAGGGAGAAGGATAGAGAGTTAGAAACATCAATGAGAGAGAAACATCGATTCAGCTGCCTTCTCTACACTCCCCACTGGGGATGTGCCCGCAACCAAGGTACATGCCCCTGACCAGAATCGAACCCGGGACCCTTCAGTCCGACGTTCTATCCACTGAGCCAAACTGGTTAGGGCTCATTACTTAGTTTATTAGCACCTCAGTTTCCTCATCTGAAAAATGGGAATAATAATAATACATATCCCATAATATTAAGAGAAGTAGATGAGTTCATATATGTAATATACTTAGAACAAGCCTGACACTTAGTACTTGGTATTACTTGTAGTTTACACGTGTACTCACATAATCCCAAGTACACTCACCGACACATATGTGTACCCACATGCACACCCTACACATGTGTACATGCATGTGTGTGCAAACACACAAGCACACACATTGGCAGGTGTATGCACATGTGCACACACCCATGCTCCCCCGCCCCCAGGCCTTACCAAAGGAGCACCTTGCCACCGTTGTCTTCGGGCCAGGCCACTACGCATTTGGTGGCTCCCTGGTCCATGATGATGGTGGAGTAGAAACACTGGGGAAAGGCGAGGGCCAGGGCCACCAGCCAGATGCCAGCAATAACTGCTCTGGTGCCAGGGGCTGAGAGCCGTGGCTGGAAGGGGTGGACGATGGCTATATACCTGTGAGCAAAGGACAGGATAAGCAGTGGGCGCCTTCCTGTCACACCAGCCCCCCTGCTCCCCCACTGCAGGCCCACACCCTCTAGCCCCGTTCCCCACATGCTGCTGGTGACCTGCAGAGAGCCAGCGGGGCTGCTGGCTTTCCCACAGCCACATGGCACACTGTGGCCTAAACCCCAGCCCAGACCCCCAGTACACGCCTCCCTTTGAGAATGGACTTGCTCTCCGTGGCCACAAGAGAGCAGTGTGGCCATATTGGAAGTCCATCTCTGGACATTTGTCTGAAGCTCAGCCCTAGGCCAGTCCCTCTTCTGCTCAGAAACCTGAGCAGAGCCCAACAGTCCCCTGGACAGAGCCCACCGTAGTGCTGCCGCCAGCCTTCTGCAATGGTGGAAACGCTCTCTGCATGCACTGTCCTGTTCGGGCAGTTTTAATTAATTAGAACTTAAATAGGCACATCCGGCCACAGCTACGCTATCGGACAGCATAGGCCCAAACCTTTAAACACGGCATTCAATGCCCTCTGCATGTGACCAGTGCACTGTCCAGCACCTTCCCTGGCTCCCTCTGGTGATGGAACAGCCTGCCTGTGTGACCCTCTGTGGTATAGCACACAGGATTATGAAGACAATCGGTTACACTGAAATACCATCATTAAAATATAAAATAAAGTTGGGGCATAGTAATGTGTCCCCTTCTTTATCCATCCACTAAACAACAAGATCTACCAGCAGGTCTGGAAACTATGGTGATTTTGAAGTAGTGATTGTAGTGAGTGTAGGTGATACTTTGAGATTTCTGCACAACAGAAGTACCTGTGATACCGGTATCTATTGGTGACAGTCCCAGGCCCTGCTGGAGTCCCAGCGAACCGTGGTGTGCTGCCTACATTGGTAATTGCGACCCCCCCTCCAAATTCATGACCCCTCATTTCGCTCACAGTCCACGGTCACAGCTGGTGCACCTCTGGACTAGATGACTATTGACCCAGCCCTGCCCACCCTGTGACACTGACCTTCTCCCTTGACTGTGGCCTGGCCCCCGGCCAGACCTACCCCTCCACAGCCCAGACCCAGGCCGAGTACCCTAGCAGGAGAAGTAGGCCATGTTCCTCAAGGTTCATCTTTTTTTTTTTTTAACCCTTCTGTCTTTTAAAAAGTAAATATATTATTTTTTGATTTTGGAGAGGAAGGGAGAGGGAGAGAGAGATAGAAATGTCAATGATGGCAGTGCCCTCGGCGGTCCCGGATCTGTCTTTTGCTTCCACAGTGTTTGGACAGAACAGACCCAGGGACGCCCCTTCTTCCAGCCTCTGGTCACCCTCCTGCGTCTTACCAGTCACCACCTTCAGAAGCACCTCCGAGACCAGCCAGCACACCGTTTTGTTTGTCTGTTTTTCCTACCTTAACTCCTTATTGCCGAACAACCACGAGCTCCCAAATTCGTCAGAATTATTCCACCGAGGAGGAGGCTGTGGTCCACCGCCCGGCCAGCCTGCCTCTGCGGGCCCCACAGCTCCCTCTCTCTGGGCTTCCACTTTGACCACAACGGTGTAGCTCTCGGGGGCGGGGGCCGCTTCTTCCCCGAGTTGGTGGAGGAGAATTACGAGGGCCCTGAGCGTCTCTTAAAGCTGCAAAACAAGCGCGGAGGCCGCCTTCTCCTCCAGGACTCACTGAAGCCGCCCAAAGTGAGCGGGCAAAACTCAGGGTGCCATGGAGCCGCCCTGGCCTTGGAGAGGAACCGGAACCAGGCCCTTTGGATCTGCAGGCCCTGGTTCTACCCGCACAGACCTCTGTGACTTCCTGCAGAACCACTGCCGGGGTGAGGAGGTGAAGCTCATCAAGAAGATGGGCAACACCTGACTCACCTCCGCAGGCTGCTGCCCCCAGGCTGGGCGGGGGGCTGGGCTAGGCGAGAGTCTCTTCCAACGGCTCATCCTCAAGCACAACTAGGAGCCTTTGGAGCCCAGAGGCCTTTGAGGGGCCCCTCTGCATCCCCTGGTGTCTGGCTTTAACCTGAGCCTCTCCCCAAAACTATTAGCCATTCTTTTAACACCCTGAAGCCCTCTCCCGTGCATTGGACCAAATAAAACAGAGTTTTTTGAAGCCAAAAAAAAAAAAAGAAGAAGAAAGAAAGAAAGAAAGAAAGAAAGAAAGAAAGAAAGAAAGAAAGAAAGAAAGAAAGAAAAAGAAAAAGAAATCAATGATGAGAATCATTGATCAGCTGCCTCCTGCATGACCCCTACTGGGTGTCGAGCCCACAATCCAGGCATGGGTCTCAAACAAGAACTGAACTGTGACCTCCTGGTTCATGAATTAATGCTCAACCACAGAGCCACACTGGCTGGGTCCTCAAGGTTCTTGAGGATTCTGCACCCCCATCGATGATGTAGGTGACCAGAGTCAACGGGTGGGCTTAGGTGTCCTTCCTGCTCTAGGAGGTGGGGTGGGAGAGGAGAGCTTTTCTTCGTGGTCTATTACAGAGGAGCGGCCGTGGACAGTAGGACCAGCTTCACGTGTTATTTATTACTTATTTATTTGTTATTTATTATTTACTTGGCCCTTGCCCTGAGCTGTATGCCTTGAGGTCTGGGGCATGAAGTGAGCAACCGACTGTGCTCAAGAGCATTTCCGCCCCCCTCCCTTCCCCCCCCTTCTTGGTGAAGACTCTCCTTGCTGCTCCTCATGCCCCCCAGGCATGCTCCTGCCACGGGCTGTGGCTGCTGCTGCGCCTGCTGCCTGGAACATTCCTTCCCCAGAGCCCAGGAGGCTCATCCTCTCGCCTCCCTTCTGTCTGCTCAAATCCTACCCTCACAACCAGTCCAGTTCTGACGCCGTGTCTAACACTACAACCTGCCCCCACCCCAACACACACACCCTAGCACCTCGGGTTCCCTTTCCCCTTCCTAACATTCCCCATAGCACTGCTGGAGTCCGGCGAACTGGGACTCCACATGCCATAGATAATTTATTTATGCATGCATTTATTATTTAACTTCTCACCAGGGCAGGCATTTTTCTCTGTTCTTCCCGCCCCCTCCAATGCCCAGAACAGTATCTCTACATAGTAGGCATTGAACATATGAATGACTGAAGAAATGAATGGACAAGTCTCCACTCTTACCACCCTGACCGGAGCCACCCTCCTCTCTCACCTGGATTACTATTCAACAGCCTCCTGCCTGGTCTCCTGGAAGTTTTAAAAAGGAAGTTTTTATGAGGTCATGATTTTGGGACTATTGTCTCCTATTGCTGTATATTCCCAATGCCTGAAATAGACGACACACGCAAAATACTTGTTGAGTAAAAGGAAGAAAATCTTAGTGGGACTTTCAGTCATATCCGGGGGGTGTTAAGGGTCTTTTTTGTGGTGGCAGTGGTGTGTGTGCCTGGGTTCCGGTCACCCGGTCCTGCCCTTGACTTGCTGGCTGACCGCAGGGGATCCTGAACATCTCTCTAGCCTCAGTTTCCCTGGATGCAAAATTAGAACGTGTGTCTAGATCAGCGGTTCTCAACCTGTGGGTCGCGACCCCTTTGGGGGTCGAACGACCCTTTCACAGGGGTCGCCTAAGACCATCGGAAAACACATATATAATTACATATTGTTTTTGTGATTAATCACTATGCTTTAATTATGTTCCATTTGGAACAATGAAAATACATCCTGCACATCAGATATTTACATTACAATTCATAAGAGTAGCAAAATTACAGTTATGAAGTAGCAACGAAAATGATTTTATGGTTGGGGGTCACCACAACATGAGGAACTGTATTAAAGGGTCTTGGCATTAGGAAGGTTGAGAACCACTGGTCTAGATGAATGGTCTTAAAACTTCCTTTTTGTTGTTAATTAGTAGAAACAAATTTCTCAAATGAAATCTTCAGAGAAACTATAATAAAATAGCCAAGAGCAGAGAAGTGAGCTGCGGTAGGTGAGAGGTTGCCGGGGTAGTTGGGTTGGGCTGGGGGACCGTGAGCCGCATCAAACCATCCTGACGCGGCATCTGAGTCTCCGAGGGTCCGGGCTCCCACCCTGCCTCCCACACGTCTGGTGTCTTTCCTGTTTCTTTTTGTTTGTCTCAACCACACTCCCCCAGGGGCACACAGTCCCCCTCTGCATTCACACCGGGCCCGGCTTGCCCCAGCGCCTGCTTTACAAGGATCTCGTATCTGCCCACTGATCACTCCTCCATCCCTCCCGACCCCTTCAGCAGAAGTCAGTCTGCAGCCCCTGACAGCAGCCACGGGAAAATAATGGTCTCCGTGTAATGATATGCTAACTGCATGCAATATTAAATCCCCCCTCGTCTAATCTCTCTAGGAGTAGGAAAACCGTATGAGCAATTTCCTTGTAGCAAAAGACAGAGCCCACAGCGAAGAGCAACTGCAGAACAGAACACTCCAGAAAGTTCCTTAAACACTGCCACTCTTGCCCTGCCTTGAACAACCATCTGGTGTGAAGTTCTCCCTGAGTCTAGCCTTCACCTCACCTGCTTCAGCCCCACAGTCCCCTGCCTTCCTGATGTGTAGGTTTGGATCATGACCAGGTTGGGAGGCAATTCCCTGGGTTCAGTCACCAGCCCCTTCTGAGCCCCAGCAACGTGAGCCGGCTCCCCCCAGCTTCTCCCAACCCCTCCGCCTCTTGCCTGTCTGCGGCGATGGCGGTCATGGAGTAGATGCTGACGAACGTGACCGTGACGGGGAAGAGGTTCTGGAAATAGCAGAAAGCGCGGCCGAAGTACCAGATGTTGTGGCTGGCGTAGACGAAGTTAAAGACAGCGTTGAAGGCGGCCATGCAGAGGTCGGCCAGGGCCAGGTTGACAATGAAGTAGTTGGTGACCGTGCGCATCCTCTGATGGGCCAGGATGATCCAGATGACCGTGGCATTGCCCGTCACGGCCACCAGCACGAGGACCAGGTAGGCCGCAGCCCACAGTGCCAGCTGCCAGCCGGGCATGGAGAAGGCGGTGATGCCCGTGGTGTTGCTCTCAAGGCCAGAGGAGATGTTGGCATCAGTCTCCACAGTACAGGTCCCCATGGCTGCCTCTGGGTCTGGCTCCTCAGCTCCTTCCGCACCCTGGTGCCCTGCCAGGATATGACATAGGAGAGAAATCCTCTGGGCGTGAGTATATGGGGGAGAGGGAAGTAGGTGCAAACCCAGGCACGTCAGGGACAGCAGGGGTCACTCCCAAGTCTCAAGCAGAGATGAGTCTGGCTGAGGGAGAGCTGGTTCCAGGGCCATTGGCATTTCAGCTCCCCATGTCCCGGCCAGACTTCTGCAATGGCACCTGGAACTCTAGCGTCCGAGACACGGCTTCAGAGCAGGCGATGTCCTTGCAAATGATCAGTCAGTCACCGCTTCACCGCAGAGATGGAAAAACAGATTCCAAGGGGAGGTGACCATGTGACTAGCCCAAGTCACTCAGTACATTGGTGACAAGCCAGGACGCAAACCCAGGTCCCCTCTAATATTATTCAGGAACCGGCCTGAGTCAGATGAGCACACAGCAGCAGTCTTCGAGTCCACAGGTCAGCCGCTGTCTCCCCCAGGCTTCGGGGCGCAGGCTGGGCTGCCAGCCCGCGGACCGCTGCCTTCCCCGCTGCTCCCCCGTGCGGGGCCGCCGAGGGCCTTGGCAGAGGTGCTGCCTGCTCATGAGATGGGGCTCTGGCTCCCGCCCCTCGTCCCAACCCTGCGTGGATGGCCCAGCCCTGTCTCTTGAGGAAACATTCAGGACTGGTTGCCAGGCAGGGAGAAGTGGGGGTGGCGGGTGGGGGCTGGCATGAAGGGCACGGGCCTCGGTGGGGTGTTTATATTCAGCCCAGGCGAGGAGCTACATGTCGAACGTGCTTAGGAGCACGTACTTGGGAGCCAGACTGGGTGAGAGTCAGCCCCAGTGATGCCAGGCAAGTCTCTTAACTTCTTGGAACTTTGGCTTTCCCAGCCGAAAAGGATCGGGAGAAAGCGTCCACCTCACGGCACACAGCCGGTCCCTGAATAACGTTATTTTGTTCCGTGTTGTTTCATCATAACATTAATGAGACGCTGTAGGAATTTAATTCTGTTTATATCAGTTAGCTTATGGTAAAGCTGGTTTTATCATGCATCGTTTTGCTTAAAGTCGCAGAAACTATCCATGATGTTAAATGAAGACTATTGTCTTTGTGAGTTTTAAATGAGATACTGTGTGTAAAGTCTGTTTAGCATAGGGGCTACCCTCCTACTCCCCGCTCAAAAGCTCGGGGCTCTGCAGGAGGGAGAAGACAGAACCCAAAGCATTTCTAACCAGGTCCTAGGTGACGCTAGTGCTGCTGGCCCCGCGACCTCGGTTAACCCCTCTCAGAGGACAGAGGACAAGGTCAGGGCTCGCTGCCTCTCCCGTGAGTCCCGGAAGGACTGGCTGGGGCTGCTCTGGGTTTGCCCACGGGAATCTGCTCTTGGTTGTTGACTGTGTGCACGTGTGGGCGCTGAGCAGAGCAGCTAACTCCCAGGCAGCTGGAATTTGCTCACATACACCTGTGCGGCGGGGAGCGTGTCCCTCATTACGCAGAGGTGGGCTCTCTCTCACTAGCACCGGTGGCCGTGCTGTGCTGAGCGTGGGCTTGTGTCCTGGAATCCAACCCTGCGCCTTGGGGAGGGTCTGCTCCCCGGTAGTCATGGGGCTCTTGGGACTCCTGCCCTCCCCGCGTCAGCTCCAGGCACACCTGGCCCAGTCCTGGCCAGGCCAACGGGGCAGAGGCCTGTTCCCTCTCCGGAGAAAGCCACCAGCCTCTGTTTGGACGTCTGTCCTTGGCCGAAGGGCCACTGCCTTTGATCTCGTTTGGCCGCAGCAGCAGCATCCACAGCCCTGGGGCTTATCTGTGTCTCCTGCTCTGCGGCCAGGGCTCCGAGGAAGACAGTGTGGAAGCAGGATGTAGCAAAGGCAACTTCTCTCTTCGCTGGTCCTCCCCCTGCTCCCACGTAGCTGAATTTGCTGAGCTTCAGGCGCCAGCACAGTGCAGGGCTGGCACACTTGCAAGCATGTCACCAGTCACAGAAGCCCATAATAGTACAAATTCCCCATTATCCTGCCACCGCCATTGCACATGTCACAGGGGTTCTATTTTGGAGCCATTAAACCTTAGAGCTATTATTCCCCCTTAAGCTATGTGTGCTTGCAGCTTTCCAGCTGTGTGCTGGTCGCTTCACGGAAGGTGAGGGTGGGGGGCCGCCCTGGACAAAGCGGTTACTTACTGACCAGCCTTGCCGCTTGGGGTGGACCTGCTGGGCCCATGGGTATACGACGCCCTTGAAGGCTAGTCTTTGTTAAAAGAGAGAAAACGTCTGAATTCCTTTAGCTCCTGTGGGCACATGAAGACGCTGGTTTGCTCATGGAGGTTTGTGTGTGGGATGGCCCTTCCACCAGGAAGTGGAGGGGGAAGGGCTGGCCCTCGGTTCTGGCCGGGATTGGATGAGCTGATGGCGCACAGGGAGCCTCTAGGGCAGTGGTTCTCTACCTTGGCTGCACATTAGAATCACCTGGGAATCTTTTTAAAATCCTGATTTCTGAGCCTCATCCTCCGGAAATTCTGTTTCTTTGTTACTAATGTTGTGGCCCCACCCCATAACAAAGAAACAGAATTTCTGGAGGATGAGGCCCAGAAATCAGGATTTTAAAAAGATTCCCAGGTGATTCTAGCGTGCAGCCAAGGTTGAGAGCCACTGCTAGGAAGTGCCCCTGACTCAGAGTTTAGGGTGCAGGCTGTTTGTCAGGGATCCTCACCTGGGGAAGGGAGGAGGCAGCAGGAGTGGGCGGAGGAGGAAGTTGAGTTATGATGCGGTAAAGGGAGCCTTGGACAGCCCGTGGGCCGCTCTGGACTAGAATTTTCCTTGAAGGTCACCTGGTGTTGGGCAAAGGTGGCCAGGCCTTACACTTCCACCTCGATCACTGGGTGTGGGCTGCCCCGAGAAGGGGTGTGGCCTTGCACAGCGCAGCTCTCTGAGCTGAGACAATGGCTGAAGGAGGGGAGAGCGGAGCACTGTCTGCCTCGGGCTCTCCAGCATCCTGAAGGGAGCCCGGGGAGCACAGGTCAGTGAGCACCGGGCCGAGCAGCAGCCTCCGGGACATGGGTGTGAGCTCGCCCGTGCTCCTCGTGATCTCTGTTCTTGTGGCTCTTGGGCTGGAGGCCTGAAGACTGGAGTTGAGAGAGGAGCTGTCTTTTTCAGGGGTTTGGAGGAGGAGAAGGTGGAGCAGCTGCAGGGGTGAGGGAAGGAGACGGAGAGCAGAGGGGCTCCGGGAAGGCGTGTGGACTGGGTGCTTCCGCAGCGGTGTCTGAGGGAGGGCACTGCGGGGCCTGGGCCACTCGGTCGTGACTTCAGTGAGTCACACAGCATCACGGCACTAGGCTGGGAAGGTCTGTGGGTCTCTTAGCCACCACATGGTTCCCTTGGACTGGGCAGCATGAGGACCACGACAACACAGTGAGCTTGTTATTCAGCGAAATGGATCGGGTGGAAGGATCAGTCTTCATTCCTGCTTTTTAAAGGGTTAAAATGTCCTGTCCTTCATGAAATAATGGTGATGGCAGGTGGGAGTTAGCCTGGTTTTCCTTTTTCTCTAAAATTGCTTATTTACTGGAATAAAAAGTTGGTGACCCACAGGGTACCCTCCGTTAGGTTTTTGATATGTGATTGGTCCATGAAATTCAAGGACCCAGGAGCCCCAATCTAGTTCCTCATTTGGAGAAGAGGAGGGGGAGCCCCTGAGGGTGAAATGCCTGTCTGCCCAGGAGGTGAGGCCGTGCCCCTGATCGCTTCCCTCTGTCCTCCGTGGCCTTTACTGGTCTGCCTGCCTCCTCTCTCTTGGGACCCATCAAAGCCACCTCCCTGGACAGGGAGCTCCTCAGGGCCTGGACTATGTCTTGTTTATGTCTGGTGCCTAGGAGAGCTGCCAGCACACCACGAGTGCCCTATAAATGTGGGTTGATTGAAAATGAATAACATTTAAAATATGACTCAGGGGTGAGGGACAGGGACTCTTATACATAGAATAGATGTTATATATCTGCATAGCTACTTATGTCTATATCTGACACAGATAGATATGGAAGCCTTAAACTAACGAGACCAGCACTAATGATGGGATTTCAGGCAACTCTGAGTAGGCAGGGCAGTATAATGCCTGGCACATTGGCACATAGTAGATGCTCAATAAATGTCAGGTGAATAAGTGAATAACAAATGATAAATGAAGTTTAAAACATCACCCTGTCAGGGGTGAAGGGAGTAGATCCTTGTTTTCACAGGATCTGAAGCTTAAACTGAAATCACATGTCTTCCTAGGAAGGGTGGGGCTTTTGGCGGACACGGGGTCTCTGGAGCGTTCCAGAACTGATTCCTCATGGATAGCCCCCTTTGCCTCTAAGCTAGAGGGTTCCAGGCGGCCCCTGTAGGAGATGAGCCCTGCGCCCCTGCCCGCTGGCCTGAGCATCTGGGGCCCAGGATCTGGGACTTCAGAGGGAGGAGAGAACTGGCCTCAGCCCAGAGCAAGGGCTGCAGCTGACACCGTTGTTAAACACTGAGTGTGCTGGGCCGCGCCGCCCTGAAAGCCTGAAGTTTATCTGGCTGGACAAGAGAGGCCGAGTGTTTACATCTGCTGTGGTCCTGGTGTACACAGAGCTCAGAAGCGCGGAACACAAAACGAGTTCATTTCTCAGTATCAGGCTCCAGCAAAACCTGCCCATTTATGGCAGGCAGAGGAGGAAGTAGGCGAGGCCGTCCTAGGAGGGGGCACCCCAACACCCGCCGGCTGGTTGGATAACTGGGGGTCATTCCAGAGACAGCCTGGGTGCAGACAGAGGGGCCTTGGTGTCTGCCCAGGCCATTGGCAAATATGGCAGCAAGCTCTGTGGGTGGATGAGGTGAGGCCAGGGGGTTGGTGAAGGGTCTGCCAAGCCCTGGGCCCGGCGGCAGGTCTGTGGACTGGGCAGGTGCTCCGATGATCAGCCCAGAGTTAGGAGAAAAGATCACGTCTCTTCCTTCAGGAAGTTCCCTTCCTTCCACTGGGGTTGGCACATAGGATATGCTCACTTATTATTTGCCAATTAAATAAATAGCAACGAACACACTGAAACAACTTGGATGTAATATTAGGGATGCTTTTTTACTGTGGGTAATAATGACTTAAACACATAGGTTCTTTTTTTAAAAATATATTTTTATTGATTTCAGAGAGGAAGGGAGAGGGAAATAGAAACATCAATGATGAGAGGGAATCTTTGATTGGCTGTCTCCTGCACACCCTCTATTGGGGATTGAGCCTGCAACCTGGGCATGTGCCCTTCACCGGAATCGAACCCAGGACCCTTGAGTCCACAGGCCAATGCTCTATCCATTGAGCCAAACCGGCTAGGGCAAAACAAATAGGTTCTTATTTTTTCTCATATAACAGGAAGTCTGGAGGTAGGTGATTCCATGCTAAACAGCTCAACAATATCAAAATTTCTATGAGAATTTTTTTTCATGGCCTTCCAAATATCACTTTCCTACATGAGAGCATTCCCACTCCAGGAAGGGATTGGGAGGAAAAGAACTCTCCTTCTAGGCCTCTCTCTTCTGTCAGGGAGGAAAACCTTTCCCAGGACCCTCCCAGCAGATGTCCTTTACATCTGCTTGGCCAGATGAGGTCACATGGCCACCCTTAGCTGCAAGGGAAGCTGGGAGAGGGAATGTCCTCCTTCTTCAAGACCCACTTGGTTTTTGGCACAGTGGTACTCACTGGGGCTGGTGGGAAGAAGCCAATTCTAAGAGCCCCTACTCCTCCTTGCCCACATGGTCCCTTTTTGGGAAGTCCCAGGAACCATCAGAGTATCACGATGTGACAATGAACAGACGATCACGCACTGTGCTCGATGCTTGCTGGAGAATGTCACTTTCTGTCTCTTGAAACTCTCTCCCTAACTCTGACCCACCCAGGAGGCTGAGCTCTGCCCGTGAGCTCACCTGTTTCAGTACAATCAAGCGACTGTCATTCCTGTGGTCACAGCAGTGGTTACTGAGTGCCAACCCTGTGCCTGGTGATTGAATAAGTTACATGACCTCTTTGTGCCTCCTTTTCCTCATCTGTAATATGAGGCTAGTTGTACCACCTTATAGACTTGTTGTGAAGATTAAATTAGTTATACATGCAAATTGCTCAGAATAGTACCTGGCACATAGGGCTGAATAAGTGTTTGCTGTTGTTACCTTATTATATCCCCATTTCTCGAATGGGAATGTAAGCTCATAAAGGTTAAATAACATGTCCAAGGTCACACAGTTGGAGGAGCCAACAGGGAAAGCTGGTCTGACTCCACAGCCCACACCCTTTTTATTTTAACACAGGGCGTAGCTTCTCTATGATGACAAGCGTTTCCAGAATGTCCAAAGGGCGAAGTGTTTGGCAATAGACACTATTTACTAATCCCTTTAGGGCCCAGGTGGGATGCCACCTCCTCCTGGAAGCCCCCCAGGGCATCACTCTCTGTTCTCCACTGGCACCTGGCAGGCCCTTCTGGAGAACACAAGCCTGCCCCTTGTCTCTTCTCTGGAGGGCGGAGAAGTCAGTCTTACCCACTGTTGTGGCCACTACACGGACACAGTCTTAGCCCCCCCAGAGGCACCTGGTCCTGATAAGGAGAGTGATGCCCAGACACAGCACTCACGGAGGTCACCAGCCAGTACTAGCAGAGCTGTGCCTGGAGCTCGGGCCTCCAGACTCCTGTCCAGCGACCTCTTCTCTGCTCAGGCGTCCTCCATGATGTGAGCACTTTGCAGAGAGAGTGGCTCATCCAAAGGAGACCCTTACAGTTGGGTTGAACAGGGGGCTGCTCACGAAGAGGAGAGCTGGCCTGAGCACGAAGAGGAGAGCATGTTGCCCGGCCAGTGTGGCTCAGTGGGTGAGATCAACCCATGCACAGGAGTCACTGGTTCGATTCCCGGTCAGGGCACATGCCCAGGTTGTGGGTTCATTCCCTAGTACCAGGTGTGCAGGAGGCAGCCAATCCATGTTCTCTCTCATCGATGTTTCTGTCTATCTTTCCCTCTCCCTTCCTCTCTCTCTAAAATCAATAAAACATTTTTTTTTTAAAGAGGAGAGTATGTTTTACTCATCTCTAATCTCCCACTTTCCCACTTTCCCTGGGCCCAACTCAACTGCTGCATGCCTGCAGACTGCTGCATGCATGCGGGTTGCTGCCTGAGTGTCTGTAATATGCAGATGACAACAGTAGAGGGCGACCTCACTGCTTTAATCCTTGTGACCACAAGGGCTTTAAGCACCTGTCAATCAGATGATGATGATGATAATTATGATAATGATGACCACAGCAAGAGCTATTTATTGAATGAAGCCTCCTGTAATAAGCACATATCACCTCTAATCAGCAGGTCTTCTTACACACACCCCTTTCTCCTGCACTTCAAAAAATGGACCACTTCCACCCAATTAGAAACCTGGGCATTAAATCGCCATCATGCATTTAGATTTAACTGTATATATTGCTCAACATTGTGTTCTGTCTTCCCTCCATCTCAACATCTCTGTTCTGATTTAAATTGCCATTTGGTTAGAGTACTTCCTGGAAGTTTCTATTCGTGTATGATAGGAACATGGATAGGTACATGTATTTTCTTTTTTTAAAATTATCTTTATTATTGAAATTATTACAGATGTCCCCCTTTTTCCCCATTGACTCTCTCCACCCCGCTCATGCACCCCCGGGCCTTCACTGCACTATTGTCTGTGTGCATGGGTTATGCATGTATGTATACAAATTCTTTGGTTAATCTCTTCCTGTCCCCTACAAGTATTTTCTCTGAGAATTTGCATGTTCAAAAATATTTTTCTTTTGTCTTTTCAGTGAATGATAATTTTGACAGGATATAGAGATTCTTAGATTGTGGTTATTTCCTCTCAATAATCTATGATATTGTTTCCCTATATTCCAGATTCAGGAGTTAAAAATGAAAAATCTAATGTTTGTCTGATACTCTTTTAAGGAACCCACTCTTTCTACTGAAATATTGTAGCTTTATCTCTTTTCTCGTTGAAATTCAGGAATTTGCCAATTTATACCATATGTGTAAAGGAGTATGAATTTTATTTATTTTTAAATGTTTTTATTGATTTGAGAGAGAGAGAGGAAGGGAGAAGGATAGAGAAATAGAAACATAGAAGAGAGAGAAACATTGATCAGCTGCCTCCTGGGTATGTGCCCTGACCGAGAATTGAACTGGGGACCTCTTGGTTCATGGGTTGATGCTCAACCACTGAGCAACACTAGCCAGGCAAGGAGTATGAGTTTTAAATATGGTCCTTGGTGAGTCCTTTCAATTTGGAAATAAATTTTCTTCATGGGGAACTTTTCTTTCATAATTTCTTCTCATGTCTCTTAGGAATGTTTTCAGGTGCAAGTAGCAGAAACTGATAAAGAATGACTTGAATAAGTGGCTGCTTATTTTTCTCATTTAACAAGAAGGCTCTGGGTAGGCAGAGTTGCTGGCTTTGGTCCAGTTGTTCAACGCTAGAGGCTGCATTGACATCTTCTTCAATTTTCTTGGCCTCTGCCTTGTGGTCATAGGATGGCTACTGTAGCCCCTGGTGCTATGCGCATACTCAAGGTACAGAGGATGAAGAAAAAAAGCATTGTACTAATTGCATATGCATCTATATTAGAAAAAATGATCTTTCTGGATACTGATGTCATGGGCTGGAACCATGTCACACAGCACAGGAAACTGGTAAGACGTGTATTTCACGTGCCAAGCCTCCATAGTGGAGTCTGGGAAGGGAGGAGGAGGTTGGGAATGGGGTTGAGTTAGTCAGCCCACGGCATTTGCCACATTTCTTCATCTCAGATCTGGCCTCCACATGTCTTATCTTTCTCTTCTGGTTTCCACCTCTTTGTGTTTCTGCTCTCTACTGTGAGATATTTCTCTCACTTTATCTTCCGGACTCAATCCTCAGCACTGACCTCTATTGCATTGTTATATTTGAAACTCATACTTTCTAGTTTGCAAGAATCTTTTGCATTTCTCCAATTACATCTTCTTCAGCGTTCCCATAACCTTTTCCACAAAATTTGTGCACTGGTAGGGTCCCTAGTGGCTGCCGGCCACCAGCTGGGGCCTCCCTCCCTTCCCCCGCAGGCCCCACCCCCTGGTTGAACTCCTGGAAGACCTCCTGGTAGAGGGGACAATTTACATACTATGCTTTTATTATATAGGATCCCCTTCTGTCTTTCCTGCTAGTTCTACTTCGTGTGTTCAACAAGCAATTACCTTCTACCTGATCCCCAAAGAAAGACGTGCCTTCTCTCCCACCACTGTCCTCCTGCTCTAGCTCAGGAGAGTGGACCCCACACCTGCCCTTGCCCTGGGAGATGCAGGGCTCTCTGTGGCCTCTGATGCCCCCCGCCCCGGGCCCCCAAGACTTCCTGGTTATGTGACACAGACAGTGAGTGAACTGGCAGGGGGAGGGGTAAGGGATGTGTAATGCTCAGTCAAAAAAACTTTAGGATTTACCTGAGTCAATTTTATAAAAGTCCTGCTATAGTTGAATATCTGGGCATTGTGCAAACAAGCGTTGGGAATCCAGGTGTGACTTATCTGTTTGATAAAACAGGTCTAGAATTCTATTAGTGATTTCAAACAGTGGGTTATGACTAGTGTTAAAACAAAGGGGATAGTATAGAAAATGTGAGAGTGTATCACATGGTAAAGCGAGTTTATTTCATGCACTTTTGCTCAGTGTGTGTTTTGTGTGCTTATCAGGCTAGACTGTGAACTACATTTCTGGGTAATATTAAAAAAATGTCTGAGCAATGCTGCATAAGAAGATGTTCGGGGGCAGCTGATTGGCTTCAGAAGAGAGTAAAACTAGAGGAGGATTCGATTTTACTAAAAAAAAAAATACCTACCATGGCTCCCTCCATCCCCAGCTGACTTTAATGACCAGGTACCCCTAGAATGAATCACCAAAAGGTAGCCTACCCTCACAGGGGTCTTCCCCTAGCCCCCCTACTCGACCCTCAGAAGCCCAGGCCGGCCTGGTTTCTCGGCAGCCAGGTGGAACCCTCGGGGCTGTTTCCCTGACGGTGAGAAGCATTGCTCTGTGTGGGGAGTGCGTGGAGAGGGAAGGAGGGAAGCCTGAGGAGGCAGAGTAGGAAGTGGAAGGAGACCCTGGCTCTGGCCCCTGCTCAGACCCTAAAGGGCTGCCTGACGGGACACAGGCTCGGGGACCAAGCCTCTCCCTGGCTTGATTCCCACGAAGCTGTGCTGATGGCCCAGGGGAGAGAAAGAGCAGTGCAGCCGGCACATGCTGGGAACAGAAAGTGATATTTTGCTAAGGGAAGGCCTTTTGTTCTTTCTGAGCAGGGCGGGGAGGGACTGGGTATGTCAGACAGAAAGTAGGTGCTGAAGCTGGGCCGGGCTGCTCAGCAAACAGGAAAGAGGAAGTTGAAATGCCTGAGGGAAAATACGGGAAGTGGGAGAAAGGAGTCAGAAAGTCTCAGAGAAGAGAACTGACCGTCCCGGTGACCCTACAGTTTCCTCCCAGGGCCTGGGTCGCTGGACTTCTGGAGGAGAAGGGCAGAACTCTGCAGCCTGAGACGGGCTACAAGCAGTCAGCCCTCGTGGCCAAAGGCAGCTGACTTGTGTTTAATGAGCAGCTACATGTGCCCAGCACCCGCCCAGACACCATGCTGGTGAGACGGTCTTTGCCTCATGCGCTGACAACCTAGTGGAGAAGGGCCCACATTGAAGTAAATGTAGGAGTGGGAAGGGCTTTAACGTGTGGGTGGAAGTGCTTTGTGAACTGTAAACGGTGACGTCCACCCCTAAGGGCTGCTGGGGGTCCCACAGCAACCAGCACATGGCAGGACTCGGCCTGCAAACTTCCTGGCGTAGACCAGCGGGTGGATGGGGGTTTCTGAGTGCTCCAAGTCCTCCCTCCCTTCCTCATAGCTATAGGACCAAGTCCAGACCCACCTCTGTGCTCCCCACCCCCATTCCGGGCACCCTGGGATGGCCTGGACCCTGAGGGAGCCTGAGGCGCCCCTCCTCCCCCAGCAGCACAGCCCCTGAAGCAGCTGCACTCCCTCCTGAGGGAAGCCGGGTGCCCGCCACTGCCCAGCACCCCGTCAGCCCATGTTCCAGCTGCTTTCCCGGAGTTCCCGGCTGGGCCCCAACAAGGCCGGCCCCGCTGGCACCCGCTCCATGACCCTTCCTTGGTCACGGGTCTGTGAGGCCAGCCTGGGGTCCCCCTGGGGAGAGGAGGTGGGATGGCACTTTCTCAGCCTGTCGGCCTCGGCATTGCCCACTTAATCCGAGAGCGGCTGCAGGGTGTGCAAAGATGAGCACAGGAATTTGTAGAACTATAAATGGCTAGTCGATATGTAAAAGTACACTCCACCTCACTAATAATCCTCAGGGAAAGGCAAAGTAAAATAAGAGAACAATTTTCCTTTATCAAACTTTTTATTGCACAATACGGTACACATGTAGAAAAGGGCATGGAATCTATAATAATGAAAGAGTAATATGCTAATTAGACCAGACGTCCTTCCGGACGACCTTCCGGATGAAGCCGGGGCTGTGAGGACCCAGGCAGCTGCCAAGGCTTGTCTCAGGCCAAGGCAAGCTGCCCGCCGTGGCTGCGAGGGCCAAGCCCCTTGCATGAATTTCGTGCATCGGGCCTCTAGTATAAGCATAAACCATGAGCAATGTGTCCATTCACCAGGCCTGGTCATATGCTACCTAAAAGTCCTCCCAGCACTGGCACTCCGTGAACCACCACTGTCAGTGCTGGTTTCCTGCTGCTGCCTCAGTGGCCCGGGGAAAACACCCTAACCCAGCGGTCGCCAACCTTTCGGACCTCAGGGACCCCCAGTTGGCGACCGCTGCCCTAACCTTTCTTTTCTCATTCATGATGGGGGACATAAACACCTCCCCAACCGCATGGGTAGGTGGCTGCAAAAAGTTTTGATGGAGAAAGTCAGCAGAGGACAAATGTCTTAGGAGGTGGGTGGAGGCACAGGGCCAGCGCCTGGGCCGAGAGGAGAGGGAAGCAGTTCTGTGGTCTCCGCGGTGTTGCCCACGCCCTGTCCAGTGGTTCTGGTCCATCCCCTGTTGGACTGGACAGAGGTGTGTCAGCTGTTGGCCGATGGGACTCACAGTTATTTAGTTTCTGCTTTGTTCTAGGGACAGTGCTTGATCATTTCATTCGGTTACCTTGAAGGTCCCATGTCACAGATGCACAGGTGTCCTGAGAGGGTCACTAGTGTTCCCAGGGTCCTCATGCAGGGCTGGCCTCATGTGGTAGGGCTGGCACGTGGCCTGTGCCCCCTGCACCCCTATCCTGACGGAATCAAATGTTTCACAACCCAGTGCTGCTTCAGGGAGCCCGGCTCTCCTGCACCATGTCCCACCGGTCCCACTTCTGTCCCACGGCACCCCCTGCTCCCCATGCCCGCCTTCAGACCGCTGAGGATACTGGTCCCATCCCGAGTCCTCCCCCCACTGCTCTCACCTCCCTCAGAGGGCACCGCCTGAGGCTCTCTCACCACTGGCTGCTGCCCTGCACATCTGGGAGATGGCGGGAAGGCTGGAAATAAGTAGGGTGACCGGCTTGTCCTGGTTTTGTAGGGGACTTTGCTAGTTTCAGCAGCAAATGTCCTGCATCTCAGCAAACCCCCAGCTCCAGGCAAACTGTTATGGTTTCTAGGAACTGTTCCAGTTTTAAAACTGGACGTACCATGTGCCACAAACCACAAACCACCGTCAGCTCTGGGCAAACAGGACGGCTGACCATCCCAGGAGAAGGGACAGAGAAAGGAAGCGTCTTGCCAGGGCATCTGCTTCTCTCCTGGGGATGCAGAAGGCGAGAGAGGGAGGAAGAGGCCCACGCACCGCGGGGTCCCAGGGTGGGACCGTGGTGAGGAGTCCCTCCCAGTCGCCCCGGGAGCCACGTGTGCGGCCAGGGCGTGGCTGGTGCCCGTGGGTCTGGAGCCGAGACTCCCATCTGCAGTCACTCAGGGTTCCTGGGAGAGCTGAAGGTCATGTGCTGAGCGGGCCAGGCCTCATGCCATCCTCAGGGACATGTGGCCACAGGACCTGCCACTTGATGAGGAAGGAAAAGCTCCCAAAGGCGGTGGAGACATCAAGGCTGGGAAACCAGGTTGCACAGAAGACGACTAGCCACCTGCTGGTGTCTCACTAAGAAGAAGCTCTCCCCCCTTCTTCTCTGAACAGAGCCCGTCTTCATACATATCCGACCTCACCCCCCACGTGGAGGGGCGGTACACTTGGGGGGAAATCTATGATCGTATTGAACTTGCCCCATTCCTCCTCCCCTCCCCAATCATATCAGGAAGTAGGCCTTCTGGTTCCCACAGTCCCTCCTCACCTGGATCCCAGCGCCCCAATACTGAATGACCCCTCGGCTGCCCCTAACGCATGCATCCATCTATCCCCCGAAGGCAATGTGCTTTCAGAGCCTGTCCCCTTCCAAAAAGGCTCACGGGCTCAGCAGACAGAAGCCTCTTGGGCTCTGACCTCACTCCCAGCCCTGGGACCAGCCTGGACAGATTATTCCCTGTAGGACTCCCCCCACTCGCCAGATTCGGGACCTCCCAGCTTGGTGCTCTGGGCTCTGACGGGGGGTGGGGGGTGGGGGGGGCACTTTCCCCAGGACTCTGCAGGTGTCTCCTTCTGAAGATCAGCAGCAGCTTCTCCTGTGACACTGCTCCTGCTCCTGTGCCCCAGCCCATCCCTGGGGATGGAGGCCGAGAAAGCCTTGCTGGTCTCAGAACTAGAAGAACCTGATTTAGGCCCCACCCGGTCCCCAAACAGGCAGAGTCTCAGTGTATGAAGATCAGTTCCCTCAATACTCAATGCCTCCCCACATAACTTTTTTTTAAGTTATCTTTATTGTTGAAAGTAGTATAGGTGTCTCCCCTTCCCCCCATTAACCCCCCCACCCCACCCCAGTGACCCCCCACCTCACTTTCAGTGGCTGCACAGGGCTCCATGGCCCGGCTGTGCTATTGGTGATAGTTCCTGTGACCTCTCAGTTAGGTTATTCACATTTGTCTTCCCCAACCCCCTACCACACACCCACAGCTGCCCCTAAGGACGTCTGCTCTAGACAGCTGGTCAGGGGCAGCCTGGCACACGGGCAGCAGGAAGGCGGGCCTGGCTGACCTCTGTGGGAGGAAACATTTACACAGCTGGTCCAGGATCAGGTCTCAAGAAGAACAGGGTGGGGAGGGGCAGAGCACAGTGGGCGTCTAGGTGACTTGGTCCTGTTTGTCTGGAAGGAGGCAGGAAGTCCCCGGGGGGTTTGAAGGCCCCAGAAACAGTCCTGGGGATTGGGGGCTGCAAGGAGGGGGTGTCCGGCAGCCAAGGGTAAGAGAAAGATTACGGGATGCAAAGAGAGGGGTCTAGGGCAGTCGGCCTTCGTGGGGGCAGTGATGGGGAGCAGGGGAGAGAGGGCCGGAAAGAGCAGCCTTGCAGAGGCAGCTCTTCAGCATGAAAAACCTCTGGAGTGACCCAGGCTGCTCTGAGTCATGAGCGTTTGGCTTTCCTTGGGGGCTCTTTCCCAGAATCCCTTGGACCCCCTCCCCCCACGCGTTCACCCCCTGCAGAGCCCTAGGCGGTATGATCACAGACCGATCTGGTTATCTGACAATCACAGCAGAGAAAGTTCGGTAATTTTGCAAAGTCAGACACAAAACAGAAAAAAATCTCTGTTGCTTTTTATTCTCCTCTTAAGTACACGGCATGTAACTTTAGGTCACTTTCCTGTCCAAAAAATTAGAAGCCAGTCCCATGGGCAGCATTTCCAAAGGGACATCCGAGGGATGCTGCGCTGTGAGATGACAGCCGCCGTGCCTGGGAAACAGAGCGTACGGTTAAATATAGTTTCTAAGGGCTGAGTGTCCTTTCCTTCTGGAGACACCCCCCTCCATTCCCATGTGAAGGGCTCCGAGGAAGTCCCACAGCATTCCCAGACTCCATAGATCCCTTTTCTACAAAACACTTAAAATCTCAGGGAGCTACTACCACGCAGTACCCCACAGCAACCCCAGCTGTCGCTGAAGCCACAGCTGCAGGAAAGTAGAAGGCACATGGTTTGCTGGGTCACAAAGCACTTGAAGTTCCTGACTGAGAAAAGTCAGTCACTTCTCTGAACTGCAGTTTCCTCATCTGTAAAGTGGGATTCGCCACATCAAACTCCACGGTTGTGAGGAATTAAGAGGTGATTATGTGAAAGCCCACAGCTCGGTGCCTGATGCCAACTGAATAACCAGTAGAGAATAAACGGACATCGCTGAGCGTTAGAATGGGATGGGAAGGAGACGTGGTCTGAAATCAGCCAGGGGGTGGCACTGAAGGAGTCCAGGAAAACCCGAAGGACAGCTAAAGTCTCTTCTTAAGATAAATTATAGTGCAGTACTGCCCTGGCCGAGTAGCTCAGCTGGTTAGAGCATTTGTCCCAACACACCAGGGTTGTGGGTTCAATCCCTGGTCAGGGCACACACAATTATCAATCAATGAAGGCATAAATAAGTGGAACAACAAATCACTCATTCATTCATTCATTCATTCTCTCTCTCTCTCTCTCTCTCTCTCTCTCTCAAAATCAATTAGAAAAATAAAAGTACAGTACTTTGGGCGAAGAATCGGAGGAAGATGAAAAAGAAGGGAGTAAGTATTTGAGTTGGTGGGTTTTATTTGTTTTCTGACTCTAAGACTGACCGGTTAGCTTTCGCTATATAACAAACCACTCCAGAATTTCGTGCCTTAAAACAACAATGACATATTAGTTCATGATTCTAGGTGGGTGCTTGTGGGCTGGGCTCAGCCAGTCATGCCTGGACTCATTCGAGTAGACAGAGTCAGCTGTGGGGGTGAGGGCTGGATGGTCTAAGGTGGTTTCACTCACAGGTCTGCTAGTTGGTGGCTGTCAGCCAGGAACCTCGGTCCCACCACTGGAGGTCTCTCCAGCAGACTGGCTCACATTTGTTCTCAGGGCAGCAGCATTTCAAGAGGGCGCACAGCGGGAGCCGGAAGGCCTCTTGATTCTTAGGCCTGGGACTCAGACTCGCTGCCCTCACATTGCAGTGGTGAAAGCAAGCCCAACAGCCAGCCTGGTTTCAAGAGGTGGGGAGGCAGAGTCCGCCTCTTGTTATTAGGAAAAGAAACAATGGGCCAAAGTGCAGTCACGTTGGCTGAACCACATCACCAGCTAAAACGTGGGAACTAACCCAGTGGTTCTCAGCCTTCTGGCCCTTTAAATACAGGTCCTCATGTTGTGACCCAACCATAAAATTATTTTCGTTGCTACTTCATCACTGTAATGTTGCTACTGTTATGAATCGTAATGTAAATATCTGATATGCAGGATGGTCTTAGGCGACCCCTGTGAAAGGGTCGTTCGACCGCCAAAGGGGTCGCGACCCACAGGTTGAGAACCGCTGGTAACCTAACTGGAGAGTCGACCGCTCCCAGGAGTGGAATTTTAAACCAATCGGCCTGGAATTCCCTGATGCTCACCAGTGAGGTAATCTGATGGGAAGCTGTCCTTGCCCGAAGTCATCTACTCTTTTAACGTAGTCCCAGCCTCTTTTTGCACAACTTTCATTTTGTACAATTCCTCGATTCCTCATGAATCGCTTAATAAAGCCAATTCATGAATCACTTAATAAAGCCAATTAGATCTTCAAATTTACTCCATTGAATTTTGTTCTTTAACAATGGAGATGCGGCAATGAATTCCTGGCCATTTAAAATCTCCAACATAGAGGCTACCTCTTGCATATTTGGCCAGAGAGGCCGTTTGGTGGGTGGGGAAGAATTCCACCTACGCACTCCCTCCCATGGAATGGTTGCCTACACCTGCCTGCGAGTGCTCACTCCTGGGGTATCTGTACTTTCCTCCTCTGTTTCTTCCCCTTCCTTTCTCTCCTCCATCCACTTCAATCAGATTTTGTTTCCACTGCATCATTGAAAGTCTCCAATGACCAGCATCTTGCAAAGCTGACGGTCAATTCTCTGTTCTGCTCCCACTTGACCTCCCAGGACATAACTGCAGCCTCGGTGTATTGAGGCGAGTTCCCAGGACACTAAGTCCTATGACGCATCTCTTTTAGCTTCTTGAAGCCGTTTCTTCTCCAGACATTCCTGTCACCTCTCCGGCCTCATCCTCCTTCTACCTCAGCAGCTGGACCTTGTCGGTTTCTGTTGCCAGCCCCCCATTCTCTCGTGTTGGAGCACCCCAGGGTCTGTTCGTATTGTCTTCTCTTCTCTTGCTACATTTTCTCCCTCGATGATCGAACATCGTAGGCCCATGGTTTAAACTGATCTGATGACTCTCGAATTTATGTTGTCTAACCTAACCCTCACCTCTGAGTTCCCTGGTCAACTCGAGTTGGACTTTGAAAAGATATCTCAAAAAATGAAATGGCCAAAGTAATTGTTGACCCAGTCTCCTTCCATGCCCTCTCTTTCTGATCTTCCTCGCCGTTGGAAAGGAAGCAACATCTAGCGAGTTCTGCAAGGCAAGAACACTTGGATCATCCTGGATTTCTCTCCCCCTCACATTCCATACCCACTCTGCAGTAAGCCCTGCTGGCTCTATCTCCAAGCTACAGCCCCAGTGCACCTCTTGTCACCATTTCCAGTGCTGTGTCCCTAGTCCAAGCCACAGCCTTCAGCTCTGGGATGCTGCAATGGCTTCCCCACCAGCTTTCCTCCCCTCAGCCCCAGCCCCAGCCCCAGCCCCCTCTTGTCCATCCTCCATGCAGCAGCCTCCTGAAGCATAAATCAGATTCTGTATCAGGTCCTGGCTTAAAACCTCCCAGTGACTCTCACTGAAACTGGAAATACATACATCTATACCGTTTATCAAAGCTACGAGGCTTCTGCCCCTGTCTCTGACCTCGCCCCCTTCTACTCTCCCTTGATCCCTTGCATGAGCCCCAGGGACCTTGCCAAGTTTTTTTTCCTCTCTCATGGCCTTTCCACTGCTGTTTCTTTCACTTGGAAGCTCTTCTCCCAGATCTTTAGCACATGTCACTACATGCAATTACCCTTTTCATGTATGTTTTTTTAAAAATTGATTTTGGAGAGGGAGGGAGAAAGAGAGGGAGGGAGAGAGATAGATAGAGAGACATGGATGTGAAAGAGATACATCGATCAGTTGCCTCCCATATGTGCCCCCACTGGGAATTGAACCCGAAACCCAGATATGTGCCCTGACTGGAAATCGAACCCAGGACCTTCCGGTGCACAGGATGACGGTCCAACCACCTGAGCCACACTGGCCAGGGCATGTGTTTGTTTGACACATGTTGCATGTTCCCACAACCCCGCACTCCCGAACAGAAGAGAACAGAAGCTCTTGTCTATCTTGTTTATAGCTGTGCCCAGAGCCTGGAGCAGGGCCTGACATAGGCTAAGCTCAGTATCATTTGTTGACTGACTTGACTGTGAGGACCATAGCCAAGACTGTTAGAGCTAGAAGAGAAACAGTCCAACCTCATGGCTTCACACATGGGGAAACAGAGGCACAGATAGAGTCACTTGTCCAGCGGCACGAATGCAAACGTGCAAGCCAAGAAGCCAAGTTGGTCATACCCAACCCTGAGGTTCTTTTCCATACACAGTCGTAGCTACTAAAAGGGAGGGCTATTTCACCCTGCAAGCTGCCTGCCAAGTTATCATGGAAGCAGATCTCAGAACAAATTCTGTTGCCCATACAAATATTGATGAAACAAACATTTATTAGCAAGTAGCCACAAAACCAGTTCATATAATCTGTTCTGTAAGGTCAGTGAGGGCCCAGCTCTGGGTCCTTTTAGGTGCTCGACCACCTTGTAATAAAGGGCCACTCAAGGAAAATACAGCAGTGTAGAGGCAGGATTCAGTTAGACCAGTGGTCAGCAAACTGCAGCTCTCGAGCCACATGCAGCTCTTTGGCCCCTTGAGTGTGGCTCTTCCACAAAATACCACGTGCGGGCGCGCATGTACAGTGCGATTGAAACTTCGTGGCCCATGCGCAGAAGTCGGTATTTTGTGGAAGAGCCACACTTAAGGGGCCAAAGAGCCACATGTGGCTCGTGAGCCACAGTTTGCCGACCACTGAGTTAGACTGATGGTTACATCAGGCAGCCAGAATACCGTGGGACATGGGATCCCCAAGGGTTCAACTCGGTGCATCATCCCTAAGTGATTTTTTTCTTTTCAAAATGTTTTTATTGATTTTTTAGAGAGAGAGAGAGAGAAACATTAATCGGCTACCTCCTGCAGGCCCCCTATTGGAGAGGAGCCCACAACCAGGGCATGTGCCCTAACCCGGAATCAAATGGGTGACCTTTTGGTGTATGGAATGCAGCTCAACCAACGGAGCCACACCCGTTAGGGCTGAGATTCGTTTACTCTGAACAAGGACTTAGTGGTGACCCCAAACCATTTTAGCCAATCTACACAGCTCGAATACTACTAATTTCCCCAAAGGGGAGCTCATTTCTAATACCTGCTATGCCAGTTCATAATCCATGAATATCACGGATACACTCATTGTGGCATTCTCTATGCTAATCAGGAAAGGTTGGGGGTGGGGTGAGGGTGGATGTAGACACGGAGAACTGTAGAGGCGGCTGAACTGATTGTGTGTGACCTGTATGTTTCTTTAACTCCCAGGTTAATTTACTTTGAGTTGGAAATGTGAAATCAGATGTGGTGGAAGTATTTACACTATGGAAATTGGCAACAGGGTCCTCCCCCATGGAGTGACAGTTATGACACATTTATCAGCATACTGCTGGATAGGCTGTGACCTCTGGTGTGTGACCTTCTGATACATTGCTGGCTGACCACCTCCCCCTCATGACTACCTCTACACCAGGGATGCTCAGTCCTGGCTGCACTTTAGAAAGTGCCGGGACTTTAAAAGAACAGCGATTTCCAGGCACCGCTAGGTGGAGATTCTGGTTTGACTGGGATGGGGTTCGGAGATCAAGACGCATTTAGAGCTCACCAGGTGATTCTAATCTGCAGCCAGGGTCCCACTCACACCTGCATGTCACACTCTCTATGCCATGTATTCTAAGTGTCACAGAAAGTTAATGGCAAAACCAGGATCGGCAGCAGACCTGCTGACCCCCAGCCCAGAGCTCCTAGCAAAAGGAGGAAAAAGTTGAACATAGGTTGTCACTTCTGAGGTTTCAGTGTCTGCAAAATGGCTGAGGGGCAGCTCTCAGCACTTGGGGTTCAGGTTGGGGGTGGGGAGGGACGATGAAGGAGCTCAGGAGCCCAGGGAAGGCTGTGTCAGCCCCAAAGAGCTCCAGGCTCCCTCTGCAGGGGTGTCTCAGCTTCGTTTTCCAGGGCATCTTACAGGGCTCAGATGTGTGCGCATGTGTGTGTGTGTGTGTGTGTGTGTGTGTGTAGGCTAGGAGGCTAATCCCCAGGGAGAGGGAGACAGATTAATCCCTCAGGGGACAAGGTCTGAACTAGCACTCCAGGGGGTAGAGACCAAAGCCTCAAAGAGTGGGTGAAGGAAGCTACTAGCATAGAGAATACCATAATAAGTGTATCAGTAATATTCATGGCTTATTAATTAGCAAAGAAGGACAAGGAGTTAACTTTTTTCCTCCTCAAAGAACAGAAAGTGTGGTGGGCAGTTAGACAGACATGAGCAGAGCAAGGACCAGGTACAGAAGGTCGCCAGGGTGGAAAGCCCTGGGTGCCTAGCAAAGGACAAAGGTAGGGTGGGGCCTTGTCCCCAGGGTGACATTTCCTCTCTAGCATATCACTGGTCATGCCATTTGGACCTCCTGACTTTTCCTTCCTAGAGATGACATCTAGGTCTCAGTTGTACTTCAGCTCCAAACCCAGAAAAGCTGCAAAACCAGACAAGCGAGGCCAAAGCTGACCTCAGGACCAGCTGCATTGGATAATGACCTCGTGCCCTGGCTCCGACCAATCAATCAGTGGAGATCTAGATTCTAGACCAGTGATGGCGAACCTATGACACGCATGTCAGAGGTGACACGCGAACTCATTTTTTTGGTTGATTTTTCTTTGCTAAATGGCATTTAAATATATAAAACAAATATCAAAAATATAAGTCTTTGTTTTACTATGGTTGCAAATATAAAAAATTTCTATATGTGACACGGCACCAGAGTTAAGTTAGGGTTTTTCAAAATGCTGACACTCCGAGCTCAAAAGGTTCACCATCACTGTGCTAGACCTTGAAGAGACACACCTGAAAAGCTGCTGAATATTCTGTTCAGATATTCCCCCTGGGACTACCCCTAACATCTCCACCCTCAAAACCCTTAGGAGGAGGACCAGTGCGTCTCCCTCCTGGAGCACACCCTGCCGTTCCCTTTCCCTTTCCCCGAGGTGCATCACGTTTATCGTCCTCATGTCTAAGCTCCCAGGGCCCTCCCTTTGCCTCTATAACAGTGGTTCTCAACCTTGGCTGCACATTAGAATCACCTGGGAATCTTTTTAAAATCCTGATTTCTGGGCCTCATCCTCCGGAAATTCTATTTCTTTGTTACTAATGTTGTGGCCCCACCCCATAACAAAGAAACAATTTCTGGAGGATGAGGCCCAGAAATCAGGATTTTAAAAAGATTCCCAGGTGATTCTCATGTGCAGCCAAGGTTGAGAACCACTGCTCTATAACGTTTCCTCAGCTCATTTCTTCTACGAATTACTTCCACCTGAGTGATTTTTCTAAATGGAATGTTCTCTTATAGTTTGAGTCTTGGCTCTGAATTCTTTCCCAGCCAGAACTCAAGTACTGAGGTTACTGAACCCAGGTCTGGTCTGACCCCACGGGTCTAACACCTGGTACCGTTACGACCGCCGCCAGCAAAAGGACCACTCTGAACACCGTGGTCAGATGCGTTCTTGGACCTTGGTTATCCATCTGAAGGTGACCTGCAGCAGCCCCTGGTTCCACGTCTCTACCCAAGGGGCCCTTACAGAGCCGGCTCCTTTGCACCAAGAAACTTGAGTTCCCTTTCACCCTTCGGGGCAGGGGAGGGCTCCCTTCCCACCCCCAGCCTTACGTTCGTTCTTCCTTCAGGGCAGAGCCCTGGGCGTTGGGCTGGCCAAGTGTCAGTCTCCCTCTGGGAGTCTGTGTGTGCAGGAGGCTCGGAGTCCACAACAAGGGACCAGGACAAGGGTGCCATTCCTGCAGTCGCCACCAGGGACCCGCCCAGCACTGCCTTGCATGTGACCTCTGGGCCACACATTTAATGACAAAAGCAACAAACACAGATGGACTCCCAGGCTGACCGGGCCTGGGAAGCAAGGAAACAGCAGTGAGCCAAGCTGGGGCCATCTAGCTGTGGGAGAGTCCCACCGTCAGGTCTGGCTCCAGGCAGAGGAAGGCCGGGTGGGAGGAGGCTGGGTCAGACCTGGGCTGAGTGTGCAGGGAAGGGGGCCGCTAAGCTGGCCTGAGGATGGGCATGGAGGAGGGCTTCCGGGGGAGCAGGGTTGGGATCTCACCTGACCACAGAGAAGGGGATTCCCAGAGACTGGTTGGGGAGAAGGGGTCCGTTAGAAAAGGAAACTCAGGGTCCCGGCTCCATGGGGGGCCCTTTAGCCCCACCCTGGTCTGCTGCACCTTCCTAAACCCGGCTCTCCGCCCTCCTCAGGCTGAGCAACTCCACTTCCTTATTACACTTCACGTCTTGCCCGTTTTAGCACTTGAGCGGTTAGGTTCTGCCCTATTCCCATAGTCTTCCCTCTTGACAATGGTGGAAAGTGTGCATTTTCCTATGTACCCGGATTGGGCACGCTCTCTCTCTCCCTACAGCTTCTCTGTACACATCCTCTCACGCCCCACGAGTACAGCCGTTTCCAGAGTTGCACGCGACCTCCTTGGCAAAAACCTCGCCCCCTCCCCTCCCTTCCCTTAGTCTGGGTCTCCGGCTGCAGCCCCGCCCTCATCCCGCCCCCTCCCAGAGGCCGGGCCGGTGCCTCGAGCCCATTGGCCGCTGGGGCTGGCTGGTCCCGGGCCGGGCTGTGATTGCGGCTCGCTGGTGTCAGTCCCCGAGCGGAGCGAGCGCCGGGGGCGGGGAGGGGCGGGGCGGGCCGCCCGGCTGGCAGCCGCAGGTGGGGCTGCTCGCTGCCAGGGACCGAGCCGGGAGCCCCGCGCCCCGCGCCCCGCGCCCCGCGCGCCCAGGATGCCCCGCGGGGACTCGGAGCAGGTGCGCTACTGCGCGCGCCTCTCCTACCTCTGGCTCAAGTTTTCGCTCGTCATTTACTCCACAGTGTTCTGGGTGAGTGACCCCAGTAGGGCCCGGGGATGGAGGTGGGGGCACCCTCCCTCGACCGCCCCCACGCCGAGCCCGGGGTTGCGTCCAGACGTGGCTGCTCCTCGCCCCCCTCTCCCTGGAAACGGGGAGATTCTGGCTCAGCCTGCATTTCAGCCCCCTGGTCGGGATCCTTAGAGTCGCTTGGCTACGACGAAGGAGCACCTCCTAGCTCACCTGTGCGCACTTGACCAGCCGTTTGGTCCTCCGCGTCCCTGCGGGTAGGCCTGGCTCCCGCGTGCGCCTCGACCACCCCCACCCCGCCTGCGGGGCGTTACTGAGTTTCCCTCCCCATCAGCCTGTGCAGGAGGCTTTGTGGCCCTGGACTCCCGGCCAGGTCCCCACTATTTACTTGCTGATGCCCCTGAGCAAGATGCTTCCCCGCTGCTCTTGGTTCCCTCCGAGTGGAAGGAGGATGTGCCAGGAGGATGTGCGTGCCTTGCCCGCCGCCGCCGGTTGGGAGGGTTCCACCAGACGACATCTGGGAGGTCTCCGGCCACTCTTAGGAGCTTAGTAACAATTTCCACGCCCACTGAGCTTCCCTCCCCTTCTGCTGTCTTGATGGGGGCAGGATGGTAGTCCTTGGACATGAACCAGGCTTCGAATCCTGTTGATACCACTTTCGAGCTGAGTGATTTTGGGGAAGTTCCTTCAACTCGTTACCGCACTTGTAAATGGAGACTAATTATATTCAACGTTTAGGATGGTTGTGGAGCTTCAATGAAGTAGGCCGAGCACAGTGCTTACTTAGCACAGGGACCAGGGAAGAGCTCAAGGAGTGCAAGTCCTTTTTTTAATTGTGGGCAAGGAAACTGGGCCCTCCTGGTAAACTGTCCCCAAGAGACTGGGTTTCTTTATGGAGAGTTCGGACGAGGCTGGCCCCCACGTGGAAATGAAGACATCTGTCCACAGTCCGATTCCAGGCCTGCAAGTGTAGACGAGGCCCTTGCCTCCCGTGTGCCCCAGGGCAGACTTTCCCAGAAAGGGGAGAGGAAGTCACTGACACCCATCGCCCCCAAACTCATGCGCACGCCTGTCTCCCCCTCGGCCTCTCCCTGGCTCTATTCTACCGGCAGGAACTGTCAGATCTGCCACCAGGCCTGGCTTTCCCTGTGGCCCCTCTGCAGATGTGACCTGGCCTAGTGGTCAAGAGACCCATATTCCACTCTTGTTCTGCCCCTGACTCACTGGGAGGTCTTAGCCAGTCACGTTCTGTTGGGAGCCTCAGAGCTGTTAAGCGACTTGCCCATCTAGAAAACTAGGTGAGCCCAGCTCCCAATCCAAGTCTCAAACACTACGTAATGTGGGAGAGGGAGGAGCAGTATGTTTGGGGGCCAGAGGATGAGCACAGACATGTGGGTGGGAACCCCAGGGAGGCAGCAGGGTGAACGTGGGATTGAGACGGGGGTGATTTGGCTTCTCATTCAATGTTGCATCAGAGTCAAGTAGAGAGCTTTAAAAACACTACCGATGCCTGGGCATGGGTATTTATTTTAACTTACCGTATTTAAGCTCTCCAGGTAATGTTAGTGTGGACTCAGGGTTGAAAACTGCTGGGCTAGATGGTCTCACAGGCCCCTCGATTCTGATTCTGGGATGCTTTGCCTGCCCCTTGCTTGTCTGGCCTCAGGAGCTCTTCTCTCAGAAGGTCCGAGTTGAAAGAGGGAAGGCTAAAATTGGTGGGAAATAGGGAAGGCCAGGAGTCAGAAGGTGGGGGTTCCGTTTCTGGCCTCACCCCTTCTCTCCATATGTAATCACCAACCAGCCTCTTAACCTCCTTCTGCCTCCATTTTCCCATCTGTAAACTGGATGACTGATATTGTGCTCCACACCGCCTTGGGCTGTTTTTAGGATCAGTGATGTGAGGACAGAGTGACATGTGGGCAAGCCAAGTGCTGTACAAAAGAAAGTTATACCATTAAACTAAGCTTGCCCAGGCTGGTGGAGCATCATCTCATGGGTTGATTCCTGGTGAGGGCACATACCTAGGTTGCAGGTTCAAATCCTGGTCTGGGCGTATTTAGAAGGCAACCGATCAATGTCTCTCTCTCACATTGATGTTTCTCTCTCTCCCCTTTCTAAAATCAATAATAAAAACAAACTAATCTTGAATTGTAAGGCCTTGTTCTGCCATTGTCTCCTGTAGCCCAGAGAGAAGACCACCTTATGGCCCTGGCTTTGCTTCTTCTCTGGGGTCAGGGTGGGTCTCAGAACTCGGAATCCTTCCTCGCCAGCCAACTGAGCTCACCTTACCAAGTCCTTGACTTCCCATCCCTGGAATTATTTCTGCTTAAAAATCTCCCCACCCATGCCAAGGACTCAGCCACCTGCCAACTCTGCCCGGGCAGCTCCAGGGGCCGGAGTTTGACTGCAGGGCGGGAGCCCAGTGTGAGTAAGTAATTTGTTCGAGACTGGGTTTGCTGTTAATTGCACATCATTACAGGAAAGCCCATTATGCCTGGTTCCATCCCTCGGGAGGAGGAGTGGTGCCAAGGGTTATTTGCTTTATAAGCCCAAAGTGCTAACACTTTCATCTCAGCCTTTAGGTCTGGAAGGAGCCATAATGTTTACCATAACCATGCACCTTCTATAAGACTTGGCTTTAAAACTTATTATCAAGTAAAGGCATTGTACAACATTTATAAGTACAAAAGAGTAGTTATCAGTGACAAATCTCCCTCCTACCCCTATCCCCTGACCTGCACTGTCCAGAGGGGACAGCTATTATCAGCTTCTTGTGATTCTTTCCTTAGCTAATATTCTACCATAGGATGCCCTAGACCAGCCGTGGGCAAACTATGGCCCACGGGCCGGATCCGGCCCGTTTGAAATGAATAAAACTAAAAAAAAAAAGACCGTACCCTTTTATGTAATGATGTTTACTTTGAATTTATATTAGTTCACACAAACACTCCATCCATGCTTTTGTTCCGGCCCTCCGGTCCAGTTTAAGAACCCATTGTGGCCCTTGAGTCAAAAAGTTTGCCCACCCCTGCCCTAGACACATACATGCGCATATACTATATTCTCGGTTTTCCACAAGCACACAGTTCTGCCCCTTACCTCTTTATTTACATTTAAATCCATGTAAAATCTGAAGCTCGGCTAAGGGTTGCCTCATTCTGTTTGAGGGCCACATAGAATTCACTGTAGGCGATGCCAAAACTTATTCATTCGGTCTCCAGCTGGGGAACTCCGGTTGTTTCCGATTCCTAGTTTCTGTAAACTGAGCTGCAGTGAGCATCTTCAAATGTCGGTGGGTTAATTTCCAGACATTTGCTTTGCACATATCTGTGCATGTCTGTGGGTTAATTTCCAGAAGTGGAATTGCTGGGTTAAAGGTTATGTGAATGTATAATATACGTACAGAAAAGCACCAATCATAAGTGTATGCAGCCCTACCTGCTTTGGCTCAGTGGATAGAGCGTCGGCCTGTGGACTGAAGAGTCCCAGGTTTGATTCCGGTCAAGGGCACCTGCCCGGGTTGCGGGCTGGATCCCCAGTGTGGGGTGTGCAGGAGGCAGCTCATCAATGATTCTCATCATTGATGTTTCTATCTCTCTCTTCCTCTCTGAAATCAATAAAAATATATTTAAAAAAATAAGTATATGCAGCTTGATGGATTTTTACAAAGTGAACACACCTGTATAATGAGCTCCCAGGACAACCAGCAGAATGGAGAGCAGAAGCCAGAGCACACCTTGTTCCCACTTCTGATCCCTACCCTCCCTTCCAGTGGTAATCACCACTGGAATGTCCAATAGCATTGGACAGCTTGGCCTGGTTTTGTATGTGCTTACAAGGTTGACAAGTGTTAGCTTGCTCCACATAGAGGTTTTACCAGCTGTAACGTTCTTTGCTGTAAACGGACTCACTTTTTAAACTTAAGTTTGTTTTTAAATGAAGGGTTTATACACTACTACCAATGGAAAAATAATATTCCCTCATCAAATATAGTAGGTAACGGTTACAGTAAGTACAGTGCAAGGAAACCAACGTTATTAAATCCTAGCTAGATATTATGGGTGCGGTAGGCTGTGAACCTGAGGCCTGCCCTCTTTGTTCAAAAAGCAGTTTGGCAAGACAAGCTGGCACCAAAGCTGAGATTTGCTCCTTTATGCTATGGGGAGGATCGGAAGGGAAGTGAGCAATGAGAACTTTTCTGTCCATGAGTCAATATGAGTCCAACCTTGAACCACTTACAGTGATCTCCTGCCACTCTTGGAGGGCCCTCTCGCTTTCATAGGGGGACCTTAGGGCCCAGGGAGGACATATTTCATAGTCGCTCAGCGAAGTTGGCATGAACCCCCGGGTGTCCACCCCCCCAGTTCATTGCTCCTTCTGGTAGGTTGCTGAGGGTTCTCCATGAGCAATGACCTCACCCAGAGGCGCTTGGAACCAACTCTTCCCATCATGCAGGGTGAATCATTCTGACACATGTGCCCTCAGCCCATTGGGGACACACCTCTATTTTTAGCACTCACCGCAGGGTAGTCCAGAGATCCGTTTACATGACTGTTTCTCCTTGCTGGACTGTGGGCTCCTGGAGGTCAGGGTGTGGCTCATTCATATCTTCTTCCAAATGCTGGTCTCGGGGCTGGGCACCCAGTAGGTGCTCAGAGAAGGCCTGTTGCATGGAGGTGGTCGAGTCCAAATCTGTGTCTTTTAAGTAAGGATTTGAATGGCGGTGCCTGGATTTAGAGGCCGAGCAGGGTGTGTAGCCAGCAGTGGTTAGATGTTGCTGAGGTCTTGAATTTGCGAAGTGGGCAGGGCTGATCATGGAGGAACTGTCACTCTGGGAACATTAGTAGTAATATTAGTAGTAATATTAGGAAGAAAAGAACTTAGGGGGGTGAGTGGGAAGGAAGTGGATGTGGGTAAGTAGTGAAGGTAATGTGTCAGAGGCGATATTAACTTTGCTTTGCTTTGTCTAAGTATGGACCCTGTTATCATAGCTTGGCCTGTGTTTTCTTATATATTCCTATAGTTTAACAAATGGGGAAGAGTGCGGACTCTGGACCAGGCTGCCTGGGTTCAAATCCCAATTCTGGTCCTTACAGGTTGAGTGACTTAGGCAGTAGCTTCCATGTGCCTCACTTGCCCTATTTGTAAAATTGAGTGATATTAAAATTACCTGAGAGTTGCTGCGATCATTACATGGATTAATAAGTAAGAAATGCTAAGAACCATGCCTGGCACATGAGAAACACTGTATCAGCTCCTTGAGGGCTAGCCTTTCTTCTCCTACTTTCCTCTTCATTTCAGGTGCTCAGGAGCCATAGACTGAGAATGAGAAGGGCCCTTAAAGGCACCTCTAGTGTGACCTTTAAAATTTTTTAAAAAATATATTGATTTCAGAGAGAAAGGGAGAGGGCGAGATAGAAACATCAATGATGACAGAGAATCATTGACTGGCTGCTTCCTGCATGCCCCACATGGGGATCAAGCCCACAACCTGGGCATGTGCCCCAATGGGGAATCGAACTGTGACCTCCTAGTTCAGTGGTCGGCAAACTGCGGCTCGAGAGCCACATGTGGCTCTTGGGCCCCTTGAGTGTGGCCACGAAGTTTCAATCGCACTGTACGTGCGCGCCCGCACGTGGTATTTTGTGGAAGAGCCACACTCAAGGGGCTGCAGTTTGCTGACCACTGTCCTAGTTCATAGGTTGACACTCAGCCACGCCAGCCAGGTGTGACCTTTTTCTTTTATTGAGGAGAAAACAGAGGCCTGGAAAGAGGAAGTGAGTTGCTTGAGACCCTACAGCAAGTTAGTGACAGACCAAGACCAGGGGCCAGGTTGTCTGACTCCAGTTTCTTCTCTGGGTCCCCATGGCCTTTCCCAGCCACCTGCTTCTGCTGAAAGAAGTGGTCCTCTCTGGGCTCAGGGCTCAGGGGGTAAGAGGACAGCACTCTGGGAGGAGCCAGGGACTTGGACGCCACTTAAGTCCTAAATGAAGCCAAGCGGAAAAGAAAGTAGATTCAGTTTCCAGCAGGTATTTCTAACTTTTGAAAAGAGCTTTATTGTTTTTGTGAAAATACGTGCACATAGTTCTAAGAAATTTCAAGCAATTCACGTAAGTACATTGGGAGGGAACCACTGCTACATGTTGGCAAACACCCATGGGGACATCTCCTTGTACGTATATGTGCGTATTTTATTTCCTTAAATTAAAAAAAAAAAGTGTACTTGATTCGTTAGGCAGGTCTATTTTCCTCTTGTTCTAGGCAAGCATTTCAAAGAGAAACGAGTAAAACCCAAGCAGAAAGGAGGCAGCCTTTGTACTGGAGGAGTGGTCCCCATGCCTGATGGGCTGTCAGAGAAGATCTGGAAGCAAAGGGCCTGGGCTTGGGCCTCCGGCAGAGAGGCCACCCCCACCCTCAGCCCGGCTACGAGGCCTTTACAATCCAGAGGACCAGAAGCAGGCCTGGGAGGGGTTTGGAGAATGTTCCAAGGAACTCATCTCCCAGATGAGCAAAGCGAGCCCGAGAAAGTCCCTTTGCTCCCAGCCTAGGCTTCGTTGCGTGACCCCTCACAGAAGGAAGGGATTGTTAAGTTGTGGGGCTGGCTTGGGACCTTGCTGCCTTTGTTTGTTTGTTCCTGAGAAGCTGGAGTTACGACCTGCCTCCTTCCTCCCCCTGCTGCCCTGTGCCTCTTCTCTCTGTGACTCACAGTGCCAACCTGGGGTGGGGCTCAGTAAACAGATAAGGAGCTGATAATGAAATTTCTGTACCAGCTGGCTCCACGTGCAGGGAGCGGTGTCTTCTGGGTAAGCCCAGGACACGGGATTGAAAAGAGAAACCTTTCCCAGAATGAACCTTTGGATCTGAGTGGGTTTGAATCAACATCTTAGTGGAAGGGAGGAGAGTCCAGTCTTGACCTGCCGTTCTTTTCAGGGTGGGGACGATTTGTTTGCATATTCAGTTAAGTTCTTTCTTCCTTTCTTTCTCTTTAAAAAATTTTATTTTTATTTTTTGATTGGGCGGGCGTCAACTTGTTCCACTCATTCATGCACTCATTGGTTGATTCTTCTTTTTTTTTTTTTCAGAGAGTAAGGGAGAGGGAGAGAGAGATAGAAACATCAATGATGAGAATCATTGATTGGCTGCCTCCTGCACACCCGCCACTGGGGAATCAAGCCCGCAAACCTGGGCATGTGCCCTGACCGGGAATCCAACTGTGACGTCCTGGTTCATCGGTCAAAGCTCAACCACTGAGCCATACCGGCCGGGTGTTTGGTTGATTCTTGTATATGCCCTGACCAGGGATTAAACCCATAACCTTCTTCTTCTTCTTTTTTTTTTGTTGTTGTTAATCCTCACCGAGGATATTTTTTGCATTGATTTTTAGAGAGAGAGGAAGGGAGGGGGAGAGACAGAGAGAGAGAAGCATCAATGTGAGAGAGACATATCAATTGGTTGCCTCCTGCATGTGCCCCGACCAAGGCCAGGGATCCAGCCTGCAACCGAGGTGTGTGCCCTTGATCAGAATTGAACCCGGGACCCTTCAGTCTGTAAACCCACAGCCTTGGTGTATCAGGATGACACTAACCAACTGAGCTACCCAGCCAGGGCCACACATGCTTTCTTGACGTCTACGTGTGTGCCAGGCACTGTGATAATTATTGGGAAACAAACAAGAAAGGCTCAGTTCAGACCTTGGAAGGCACACAAACCAGTAAAGAAACAAGCTCGGGATAGGTGCTAGAGAGGAAGTTAGGGAGAAGCGGGAAGAGGTGGGAGCTCCTGCTTTAGGTGGGTGGTCAAGGGAAGCCTTCAGGAGGAGCTGAGGCTCAAGGGGTGAGAAGGAGCCAGCCATAAAAAGGCCTGTGCAGAGCATCTCAGAGGGAGTGGTGGGGTGTGGACCAGGTCTGACTGGCTGTGGGACCATGGACAAGTCACAGACAACGCCCTGTGCCTCAGTTTCCTTGTCTGTCCCTCCCACAGGGGCCAGGCTTGGATGGGGAGATGCCTCCAGGGCCCTCTTAGCAGAGTCTTGTGTGGTCAGCATCAGCGCAGATGCTGGGAGGCTCTGCGTCCCTGAGCAGGAGCCCGGAGCTCACTGGCTGTGGTGAGGGGGTTGGGGGGGGTGGCGTGGCATGGGGGGCATGGAATGGGAAGAGCCACCATCTTGTACTAGTCCTGCCACTTTGCTTCATCTCATTGGATCCTCAGAACAGCCCTGTGAGCTGGGTAGACAGGGGCTGAGGAGACGAAGGCCTTGAGGGGCTGTGACTGGCACAACCAACCATTTGCATCCATTCCTGTGCCTGTTGTGTTTAATTTTTTGAAAGGGGGCTTTCCCACCAATGAGGGTGCTTGCATCTTGGCCTGCAGGGAAGTAAATATTTGCCCAGAGGGTGGAAGGAAAACAGCCTTGGCCTGGTCAGGGCTCAGAGCCCGCCCCCTTCCTGCAGGAGACCCCTCCCAGGATGCAGCGTGTGGCCTTGGACCAGTCACACAGCCTCCCAGGCTGTTTCCGGTCCTAGGGACGGGCTGTGCTGGGTGCAGTGTCGGGGGACTGCGGAGGTGCTTGGGGTCTGGCGGTTGGTCCTGTACACCCATTGTGTGCCGGGTGCTGTGGGCCCTGAGGGGGCTTGGCAGTGGGTGGAGGCTAGCCCCTGTCCCGCCCTGTCACAGGTTGGGGTGAAGTCTCCTGGCCTGAGTGGAGTGGGTGGGGCTTCCAGGGCTGGCATCAAATTCTGAGACCTTAGGGAGTGACCCACTGCTAGCCCAGTGGGCCTTGCCTGTGACTCGGAGCCTCCCTCCCTGGGGGATTTGATGAATACAGACGTCGGGGCCCCATTCTCAGACTCCATGGGGCTAGAGCCATGGTTGGCAAACTGCGGCTCACAAGCCACATGCGGTTCTTTGGCCCCTTGGCACCTCTAGTATTTTGGTACCCAAAATACCACATGCAAGCGTGCACATACAGTGCGATTGAAACTTCGTGGCCCATGCGCAGAAGTCGGTATTTTGTGGAAGAGCCACACTCAAGGGGCCAAAGAGCCGCATGTGGCTCTCGAGCTGTGCTTTGCCGAGCCACAGTTTGCCGACCACTGGGCTAGAGTGAGGCCTGGGCACCCATCATGTTTAAACTTCCCCTGGTGATTCTAATGTGCAGCTGGAGTGGAAACCACACCTCACAGCTGTGTCTGTGAGGGAATTCTGAGGGGATTGGCCTGGCTCCCAAGACGACGTTCTCTCCAGTTGAGTCCTGTACCCAGCCTTGCCGACGACGTGGACAGTCTCTGTGGGCTGGGAATGTGGTGTACACGTTGGGAAGGCGCACCACCGAGGGAGTGGCCCAGAAAGTGAGAGAGCATGCTGGCCAGGGCAGGAGGAGGTGTGTGGGGGGTGGGGGTGGAGGTGGAGGGGAGGAGTTGGTGGAGCCCAGTCTGGGTGAGGAAGGGCTGGTGGAGGTGTGTGGAGACCACCAGCCTGGGGATGTGGGAGGCTGGGCTCCTTCAGGGGACCAGGATGTATTTCGGGGGGTCTGTGGCTCTAGAATTGTGTTTTCCTTTCGGTTATGTTTACAGCATCCTTTTACCTGGTCTGAGGTTAACTTTGAAACCTGGAGAAGTCTCCATAGAACAGGTTGGAGTTCCTGAGCCAGGGAGTCACACACTGGGAGGTGAGCTGAGAGGAGTTTCCTCCCTTTGACTGTCTCCAGCTGGAGGACGGCTGAGGCACAGGCACCATGTTGGGAAGCTGGGTGTGATCTGGAGGAGCGGGGCCCGCAGTTCTGGCCGCCCTGGGAGAGGATGCAGGTGCGGGGAAGCAGTGCCAGGGAGGTGGCCTGAACTTGCTTGGGGTCATGTGGTGAGCTGGTGACCATCAGTGGAAGAATGGAGGCTTCTGACTCTGACCAGTGAGCTCTGTAGTGGGTTGAGTAGGCTCCGCTCCATCCCCCGCCCCCCCCCCCAAAAGCGCCAGATATGTTTATGTCCCTGAATCTGAATGTGACCTTATTTGGAAAAAGGGTCTTATAATTAGGTTCAGGATCCTGAGCTGAAACCATCCTGGATGGCCTAAATATGCCTTAAATCCAATGACAAGTGTCCTTATAAGAGAAAGGCAGGGGGAGCTTTGAGACAGGTAGGAGGCACAGACACTGGACGGCTATGTGAGCCGGAGGCAGGTAAAGGACCGCTTTCGAGCCTCCAGCAGCTGGGAGAGGCACGGCTCTTCCCTCAGAGCCTCTGGAGGCAGAGCAGCCCTGTGACGACACCTGGGCCTCCAGAACTGTGAGAGAATACCTCTCTGTTGTCTTACGGCACCCAGTTTGTGGTCATTGGTTACGACAGTCCCAGGAAACGAATGCAAGCCCTTTTTGCGTCATTTGGAAGGGGTCCAATTCAGGGCCCTGCAAATCCCTTTCCCTTCTGTGGGCTGCGCTGAAGACTCAGGTGGAGACCGGTTGTGGCTGGGGGAGTGGGGAGGTTGGCAGGAAGGGGGAGACTTATAGCCCTGCCCCACCAGAGGCCCCGCCCCCTCCTAACTCTGCAGGCCCTGGCAGGCCAAAGGCTGTGTGTGCTCTGCAACCTGTTTCTTATGGGCTCCCCCTCCAAAAGGAAAGCCCGATAGAAAGAGGCTAAAACTCAGGAAGGGGATGCAAGTTAGCTCTCAGGAAGGACTTCCTGGTCTGAAAGTAGTTAAATCAAAACGGCCTGCCCAGTGGGCTGTAGAACACCTGGGGTTCCCTTGCAGCCTTTCAGAGCAGGAGTGTCACCCATCACTCGGGCAGTTAGGATGCGGCTTGGGATTCCAGTTGGGTAGAACTTCGAAGGGCCTTGGAGGCCATCTGGTGCAGCCCCTTCCTTTCCTAGGGGAGGGAGCTGAGACCAGATCACGTGCAGCAAGTGCCTGTGGCCAGTGGGACAACCTCAGAGGGGACCGTGGGCCCTGTGCAGTGATTGTACTCCAGGATCCTTCTCTACAGCTGGAGGCGGGTGCCCCCATTCTAACAGGCCTGCTGCTGGGCCTGGGGACAAGGGCCTGACATGAGGTTTATCACAGACCGGCCTTCTCTGCAGGGCCAGAAAGATCCCAGGCAGCGGGAGCCCGGTTCATGCCCCTGGTTTGGTTCTGCTCAGCCTCTGATCTGGGACATCTGTTTTTCTGGCCCTGTGAGCCAAGGGGACGGGTGAGCCAGCCCGGTCGCTGTCCTTTGAGAAGCTGGCACCCCGAGTCCTAGCAGCAGGCTCAGGACAGCTGCAGACGTCCTGTGACCGGGGCGGGCCAGCCCGCAGCTCCCAGGGGGCTCTGGCGGGGACTTAGTCAGCACTGGACAGTTGGGCGCGGTGCTCATGCTCTGAGCAGAAATGAGATGGGACGGGAGTTGTTCAGGAGCCACAGCCCCTGAGACGGGAGAGGGGCCTGTTGGTTTCTGTCTTCCTTCTCCACTGCGGTCTCCTCTGGAGCGGCCTCCCTTAGAATTAAAGTTGCCCCTTTGCAGTTAGAAAGCGCCCCCCGCCCCGTCCTCTGTCTAGCCTGATGGTACCTTCCACTTCTGTTGATTAGATTAGGTCAGGACCATATTTATTTTGGTTAAAAAAAAAAAAAGTCGTCTGATTTAAAGAAAAATAGTGGCACCTCTTGGTCAGGTGTAGGCACTTTGTGTCTGCTGATTTTAAAGAAAGAATGGGATTCTCGTGTGTTACAGCACCTTTCCGTTTACAAAGAGGTTTCCCCATCTCTTGCAGGAGCTATCATTCCTGTTCAACAGCAGAGGCCCTGACACTCAGGAGGGAGTGGTCTGTCCCTCCGAGTCACAGCTCCTCAGGGAGGGAGCGCCTCACAGCCCAGCCTCAGGGAGAGGTGATGGCAGCCTCACCTCCTTGGACGGACGGATGGACGTTCAGCACCAGGGCTTCCTCATGATGCTGATCTGTGGTGTTTGTCTTCTCTTGTCCTAATTTTCTTAAAGGGGAGGAGGGGATTGAAGATGACCAGCACTCTCTCTCTCCTTCCTCCAAGCCTCCCCACATCAGGGAGGATCGAGTCCTAAAGCCGTTGGGTCCTGTATTCTGTAGGCTCAGCTGGATGTATAACAGGTAGGATCCTGCCAGGGGCTGTATTTAGCCCCAGCTCGCAGGGAAACATCTGGTTGGGGCATTAGTTTCAGGCCTGAGGAGGCTTCCTGTCCTGGGCCACTGGTGAGCCTGCCCCTGCTGTGGCCACTGAGACGTCCCTGGCCAAAGGGAGACACAGACCTGTAAACAGACACCTCGTGGAAGAGATGGAATTTGGACCTTGTTTGTTTTCGCAATGTTTCTACTGTAAAAAACATTAAAACAGGAACGGTGACAGAATGACACAGCGAACACCCATATGCCCAGCAGCCTGAACCGGTAATTTTGACATCTGGCCATGTCAGAGGAAGCTGCAGAGATTGTGACAAGTCACCCAAATATCCCAGCATGCACCTCCAAAAGAAGCGCTTGGATACAACCACAGCACCATTATCACGCCTAAAAAAATACCAAGACCACATTAAAACTTCTCCAGTTGTCCCTACAATGTTTCCCATAATGCACTGAAAAAAATCAGGACCCGGGGCCACGGCTCATGTATTGCAATGGATCTCATTTTAACAAAAAACGGGAGAGGTGATTCTGGAATCCTGGGGAAGACGGTGTGTTACTTGTCTGCATTTGCCTGACCCACCAAGACCTACTGGGGTTTTGCTCTCTCCTGACTTAGGGAAATTCAGAAAGTGAGCAGGGAAAGGCTTGCTGGGCTGGGAAGGCAGTGTGGAGCGGTGGGGCCCCCTGCCAGAGCCCTCCTCCTGTTGGAAGGAGAGCTGCTTGGTGGCTGGATGCCAGACCGGGACTCCCTGAGTGCCCACCCTTATTCATCAGCTGCACAGGGGCCCTGTGCCAGGTGCTGGGAGTGAGGCTCTAAAGAGCTGGAAGACCCAGGGCCGGTACCCACCGCCTGCTTGGGAGACCCACCGGGCCCTGGTGGAGCCTCTTGGTCCCTTGGTTCCCATGCTTGGGACATAGTTGGGATGGGGCCTGGAGAGGCCTCTTCTCTTTTGCAAGATGGAGAGTACGAAGTCAGTGGTTCCTCTTCAAGCTGGGATAGTGGAAATGAAACTTCTTTTTAAAAAAATTTTAAACCCACAGAGAAGTCGAAAGAAGAGTTCAAAGAACACCTGTGTGCCCTTGAGTTACCAACTGTTAACATCTTGTCTTAATCTTTCAATACATATACTTCTTTTTTGCCAACCAGCTGAAAGGAAGCTGCAGCCACTGCGATCTCACCCTCAGATACCTCAGCATTCAGGGCTTTCTCCCACACGCCACCTTGTCCTGAAAAATAACCACCGTGAAATAAAGCATCATCTATGCCAGCGGCTCTCAACCTGGGGGTCGCGACCCCTTTGGGGGTCGAACGACCCTTTCACAGGGGTCGCCTAAGACCATCGGAAAACACATATATAATTACATATTGTTTTTGTGATTAATCACTATGCTTTAATTATGTTCCATTTGTAACAATGAAATTGGGGGTCACCACAACATGAGGAACTGTATTAAAGGGTCGTGGCATTAGGAAGGTTGAGAACCGCTGATCTATGCAGATCATATCCAAAGTTCCTCAGTTGTTTTCCAAATGTCCTTTGTGGGCTATGTTACCCAATTCAGGGCGCATTCAAGGTTCGCACGTTGCTGTGGTTGTGCCGAGTCTCCTTAACCTCCCCCAGTGTAGAAGATCTTTGCTGTTTGGTTCCCTTGCAGCCTCCGGGTCTGTTGATCTGCAGAACATTAGCATTGTGGGTTTGCGTCCCAGTTTCCTTTGGGTTCAGGCCACACATTTCCTGCAGGAGCGCTGCACATGGGACGCGGCAGGAGGTGCAGAATGCCACCTTAGGAGACACGTGATGTCTGGCCACCCCGCCGCTGGCCATGCCAAGCTGGACTGCCAGCCCTCTGCATTGTAAATGTGCATTTCCCCACGATAACACACGAGTAAGCCGTGGGGTGACATCGGGGCTGTGTGAATACTCAGTTGGGTGAAAGAACGTTTGAAAGCCAATCTGAGCATGTGACTCCCCTGCTTACATTATTTCAGTGATTTCCCTGTTTCAAGTTTAACATATATTGAGTCTGCCCAATTCTCACCACCTCCATGCGCCTGCCCTCGTCCAGGCCTGCATCACCTGGAATCTGGTTACTGCAGTAGATTCCTGATTGCTCTCCCTCTGGCCTTCATGCCCCCTCTGTTGGCAGCATAGCAGCCAGAGTAACTCATTTAAAAGTCGAAGTCAGACCAGATCAATGCTCCGCAAACTTGTAGTGCCTCCCACCCACTCAGAGCAAAAGTCAGAGTCCTCACAGTGGCTTCAAGGGCGCCATCTGACCTGGCGTGCCCCGCCCCTGCCCTCTCGCCTTATCTGCACTCACCCCTGTCATGCTGCAGCAGCTACTCCTTGAACTCACGGACATGTTCCAAAGTCTTGGTAGTTGCTTGGACGTTCGTCCACATGTCCATGTAGATGACAGAGACCCCTTCCCTACTTCAGGTCTTTGCGATTTAAAATGGCAGCCCCCTCCCCCAGCCTCCCTGGCTTCCTTTCCTGTTCTGCTGTTTTGTTTTTCTTTAGAGCACGTGTAACCAGGACATACTACGTGTTTTTCTTATTTGTCTCTCCCCAATTAGAATGTGAGTTCCACCAGAGCTGGGGCTCTGTGTTTGCTGCTCTATCTGTGCTCCGCTCCCCATTCCTAAAGCAGCTGCTCTCAAAGTATCTTCCAGGGATCCTCGGTGGGTGGGTGATCCGGGAAGGCCAAACCATTTTCTTTCTTAATCATTTTCAATTACAGTCGACATACATCATTATATTAGTTTCAGGTGTACACCCCAGTGACCAGACATTACATAAATTAATACGTGATCACACCAATAAATAAAACCATATTCGTAGTAATAACATGTTTTCCCCCTCTCACTTGCTGTATAAATGGTTTGTTTTAGCCTGAGAGATCAGGCCTTGGGGGTCTGCCTTCTGTGAGCTTCCCCGGCCTCCACCTACCTACCTGCCCTTGGCGCCAGCGATGCTGAGCTGCTGTCTCTGAAGCACTTTCGTGGGCACCTGAAACTCTTGTCCACATCAGAAATTCTTACCTGTCAAATGCATGCATTACATGGGCTCAGTTCAAACACTGCCTCCTCCAGGAAGCCTCCGTGATCTCACTGGTCTTGCCCAGGATTTAGCATTTCCTCCTCTGCACGTTCAGTCCCCTCAACCCCCGTGTTTCCCCATTTCTGCTGCATTTGTTGGCGAGTAGGTGTTCTTAGTAGAATGAGCTCCTCGAGGGCAGGAACTTGGTATCTTTTTACTCCCAGATGTCGTGTATATTTCCTTCCACGTCCTGCGTGGATCAGGGTTTGGGATCTGAAAAGAGGAGCCGCACACAAATTAGAGAAAAATGACACGAGATAATTTTGAAATATTGGGGGACCAGGCGGGCAAGTCCAGAAGGACTTCCACTGATGCTCAGGCCGCTCCAATCTTTTATTTGATCTGGGGTAGCCCTAGGTTAAGGAGGTTTCAATGACACACGGATTAGCTCATCAGTAGACCATTTCCAGAAATAGGCAGAATATCTAATCAACAATAATCAACAAGGATTTACATAAGTATCTAAGGAATTAAGTGAACTAAGGTGGGGATGATGCTTCAGCTACCATTACCTAAATTAACTGGGTGATTTCTAGATTAACTGGGTGGTTCACAGCCCTGACCTTTGTTAGGGCTTCAAAGGTTACTAACTTTTGGGTGTCTCTGTCTATACTCAGCTAGTGAAGACAATAAATGGACTCTGGCACCAGTGACTGTCTGGTACCTGACAGGCATTTAATAGATGTATGTTGGATCAGTGAGTGCTGCCTTGGAATTCAGAATAGGGACTCCCCCTCCCCTGAATTATCCTTGGACCAAAGTGCCTCTAAAGGGGAAATGGCTTGTGGCGTCTGATTTGAGTCTTGAAATGTTAGTGTTACATCCGTCCTACCTCTTTCCTGGGGAAGGGGAAGTCACGTTTACTGAGCAACTGCTTGGTGCCAGGAACTTCCGTATGGCATCTTGCTTTAGGGGCATTGTGGTTCATTAGGCCACTGTGAACTGGCATAGGCCCTAACCACTTCCCATATGGCTTTGTCAGGAGAGTGTGGTCTGGGAGCGGAGCCATCAAAATTCCTATGAACTTCTGGGACTAGTGTATGTACATAATGTGAAGTCCTGTAGGTCAAAGATGGTATGTGTGTTGCTGGGTTCTGCCACCATGCCCTGCATGCAGTAGGTAATACACACCCGGAATTACCTGTCAGTGGGCATAGTTAATACTATAAATATCAGTACCAGTGAGGGCTTCCCATTGTTGATTTCATAGGCGATCAGGAGTGAAGAGAGATCCCTGTAGCTGGGGTGACCCAGGAAGGCTGCCAGGGGGAGGAGGGCTTAGAGCTGAGCTTTGGAGGATGGTCATTAGTCCCTTTTGGCTTTATTCCCAAAAAACTGTTGTTCTCCTTTCCACTGCTGCTGTGGCCGGCAGTGTTGAGGGCGTGTACCTCCTCTGAGGTTGGGCTGGGAAGGGCATCTCGGTCCCCTGTAGGGCCTTTCTCATGCAGAAGTGTGACCTTCCTGGACTTGGTGGGAAAGCTTGGAGAACTCAGGAGAGGAGAAGACATCAGGCCCAAGTCGAACGGGAGCTAGTGACGGAGCTGGGATTACAGTCCCAGGCTCCCATGCCCCAGGTCAGTGCTCCTTCCAATGTATGATGCTGCGGCCTTTCTTCTTTGCCCTTTGACCTCTGTGGAGTCATGAGCGTTTGTAGTGGGTCAGTTTACATTCTTTAAGGCTCTGCAATGCCAGGCACTGACATGTGTGATCTGATCACCTCCTCTGCCTTCCAATCCTAGTTTAGGGGCAGAGGAAGGGTTTAGTTCAGATGTGGGATTTTGGGCAAAGGGGAAAAAAATGAATCAAGGGAATTTGGTTCATTTTCCTTAGATATAAGAGTAGACCTAACATTAAAAAGAAGCAGCATGAGACAGTAAGCCCTGTTATTGCCAACATTATATAGAGACCGGCCTTCATTCATATGCGCCCAACTCAGGCAGGTGTGCCCTGACTGTGAGGCCTCACTGCCTTCTGCACTCATGGCTGGAATTTCCCTTATCTCTTCCTCCCCTTCCCCCATGCCTGGTCCTCCACCGCCTGCTCCCTTCTGGTGGCTCCCTCCTTTGTTGTGGCTTCTCCTCTCAGCAGCCCAGATGGTGAGGGAGAAGTAAGATCATGGGGAATCCCCTCTTCATCCCCCTTCTCTGAAGTTGCTCTTGTCCTCACTTGGGGTCTCATTGGGCAACTCCTATGCTATCTCTGGGAAAGACCCCAGGCCAGGGGAAGACGGGGGGATGTGCCTGGCTCACTTCCTGGTGGGTACTAACCGGCTGCTGGGACCTGAACCGAAAGCCGTTGTCTAGGACAAAGCTCCTTGTCACCTCTGTGAGCCTGTGTCTCTTTAAAGGGTCTGAAAAAGGGGTCATCTTACCCACTCTGGCCAATGGCTTGCAGCCCTGAGCAGTGGAGCCTCAGCCAACTGGGCCAGGAAGACAAAGAGGGGTGACCAGCAGTGGTTCGGCACAGGATGTACCCCTGAGTGAACCCCAGCAGGAAGCAGCTCCACCCCAACCCCGCATAGCTCTTCATCTCTAGTCTCCTGCCCATATCCCAGAACCCCAGTCTGCATTCATCATTCCTAGCCTCTCCGCTCCAACCCTAGGCCTCGGGTGCTGCTCTCAGTGGCCTGAGCAGGAAGTCCCCACTCCCAGAGCCTGGGTCCTGGCTGCATTCCGGGGAGCACTGGCTTCGGCTCTGATTGGCCTCTGGCTAATGAGTCAGCCTGGCCTGGGGCTGAGATCTGGGAAGATAATCACCCTGGTGCCAGGAGAGCACAGCCCTGGGAGGCAGGTCTGACTCTTGGTTCAGACCCATGGAAGGTGGGGAGAGAGAAGGGTCCAGGGAGGGAGAGGAAAGGGAACCAGAGGGAGGAGTGTTGGGTCGAGGTGATCTGCTCTTGACTCCCCTTTTCCCATGGCTGCTTCCAGGGTTTCTAGATGAACCACGTGTCACTCTTATCCTTAAACCTTGGGAGGCTCCACTGTGGAATGGGGTCACCAGAGTTTCCTCTTCGGGCTCATAGGCGTGTGGAGCAAATACTTGCTCAGATTCATTTCTCCAACAGATACCAGACCGGTCCCCACGCTGAGGGCGGGTCCAGTGTATAAAGTCTGACTCCGGGCACCCTTCAGGCCCAGCTCCAATGGGCCTTCCCTGATTTCCCAGGAGAAAGGGACTGCTCTGTTTCAGAGTCCTTATGAGGCATGTGTTACACTACCTCCCATCTGCCTGCCCCAAACTCCCCAGGGAGTATCTGGGCCTGGGCAGCTCTGCCCCTCGGCTTCCGTGTTTGTGGTGGTTCTCAGTTAGAGCCCGCTTGGTCCTGGCCCGGGAGATTAGCTGGGCTCGCAAAGCTCCGGCTTACGGTAGGCCTTTCTCAGCCTGGAATGTGCTGTGTGTGGGGGGAGTCTTTTTAGTTTTTATTTTGCCATAGGAATGTGAAACATCATAGGGTGAGAACGTGACAAGAGAGGCCTCTAAGAAACTTCACCACATAGAGAACAGACAACACGTGGGAGTCTTTTAAATCAAGTTGCTGTCACCGTTGGTGACAGGAGGGTAGCCACCAGACTGGTGTGCCCGCTCTGCTTCTGAGAGAGATTTGTTTTCAGAGCCGTGTTTTCCACCCTGGGCCTCGCTGGAGGGCCTGGCCTGGAAATACTTCCCAAAGTCTCTCCCCAGCGCTGCCTGTCAGCCATGCAGAAGCCTGGAGGAAGTGGAGACAGCACTTTCATTAGAGAAAGCATAACAAAGAAGACATAAGTGAAGAAGGAATACACTATGCTCATGGGTAGGAAGCCCTGACTCAGTTCTACCCAAAGGGATCTGTGGATTTGGGCGGCTCTAGTCACACCTCAGCAGGGTTTTTTTTTTCATGGAACTTGATAAGTTGATTCTAAAATGTATAAGGAAGAGTCAAGGTCCACGAATATCCAGTCACTTCTGAAGAAGACAGGAAGGAGGGACTTGACCTGCTAGGTGCTAAGATGTGTTCTAAAGCTATAGTCACTACAATGGGGAGGTTTGTTGAGGGGTAGATTGACTGATGGAAGAGGCAGGGAGCTAGAAGCTGACCTAGGCATATATGGAACCCTAGTGTATGACAGTGGGTCATGGCAGGTCTGTGGGGGCTGGAGGACTGGTTAATAAATGGTACTCATTACATAACAAACCAGAGCAGGCTGTGTGGGAGAACGCCGTGGATCAAGGATGGCAATTAACCGAGTCCTCTGCACTTGATCTCCAGTTTTTAAAAAGAAGTCCAGGGTCAAGGCCGAGCTGACAGCAAAGCCCAGTGACGAAGACCAGGGACCGGCTTCTTTGTTGGCAGGAGGAGGCAGCTTCTGTTGCTTCCTCAAGGCCTGGCTTTATTTGGGGCTGAAAGAAGGCCTGTTCCTCAAGCACAGGCTGCCTGGAGGTCGGAAGGGGCCCGGTCAGTGGCACCCGGGCTCAGGGGCCCCAAAGCTTAGAATACTGCCCTGCAGTCCTGGAGGTGGGTCTGGCCCCTGTATCAGTTTGGGTTGGGGGCACTGCCAGGGCCTCTGGATCTGGTCTGTCCTGCTTTCCTTAGTGGGCGGGGGGTGGGACAACAGGAACTGCACCTTCTTGGAGAAAGTGGGAGGAGAGATGGTTTTCTCCTGAATGAAGCCAGTGAATACTATTGAACCTCCTCTAGCTAGTGGCAGGGTGATTAGGACACAGGATTTTTTACTAAGAGTGGTCTCTCTACTTTCAGAAAGCAACAGTGTAAGAGTGGTAAGAGACAGCGTCAATGAGAAACACTTTAGATCTGTGCTGTCCAATACGATGGCCATTAGCTGCATGTGGTCAAATTAAAATAAAATAGAATTTAAACATTTAGTTCCTTAGACACACAAGCCACATTTCAAGAGCTTGTTAGTCACCTGTGGCTAGTGGCTACCGCACTGAATGTTACCAACATCATAGAATATTCCGTTGGCACCTTTATGTTTTGCAAAGACCTTTCAGATCACTTCTCTCCCAGTTCTTTGCAAAAGGTTGGTCTGGAAGTCCTAGTGGCAGGACAGACAGATAGGTTTTTGTCATGAATCCTGATGACTCGACTCCTCCTATGATCCACAGAGCCTGGTCTATAAAATGAGACTCATCGTTTCTAGGATGTGCGGGAGTGTGAAGGTTAAGGGAGCTGATACAGGTCTAGCACTTTGGGGGATGCTGTACAGCACTTTATAGATGGCAGCAGGTCTTACTGTCCCACAGGTGAAAAATGATGTTCAAAGAGGGGGGGTGACATGGCCCAGGACACTGCACTAATAAACAGAGTCCAGGATTGCCAACTCCCATCTTTAATCTCGCCTCTCCTGCTCCTTCCAGCCCTGATCTGGACGGAGGAGAAGCTGGTACAGAGTGTGCTGAGTAGGAGGGTGGGCCTGGGACAGAAGGGCTGAAGGATGCAAAGTCTAGGGTTTGTCAGCTGGGTGCAGGGACAAATAAGCTTCATCTTATTTAAAATCTTTCTCAGGCCTTGGAGTTTAGCTTTCCCCCACATCTTCAAGCTAGAAACTCAGAAAAGTGCTTGGTTTGGGCCCAACACGGAACCCTGGAGGCTCGAGTGCCCCCTGAGATAGTTTTAGAATGAACCCCTGCTTGGGGCCTTCCAGGAATCACTGGCTCCTCCAGGAAGCCCACCCTGATTTTCTGACAATTCCTTTCTTCCTCTCATTTTGTTCAAATTCCCAGAGTCCCCTGTCTCTCCATAGTAGGAACTGCAGCTTGCTTCCCACAGACCAAGAGGTCTTCACCTTCTTTGTGCCAGGAACATTTCCCTTAGAGCAGCGGTTCTCAACCTGTGGGTCTCGACCCCTTTGGTAGTCGAATGACCCTTTCACAGGGGTCGCCTAAGACCATCCTGCATATCAGATATTTACATTACGATTCATAACAGTAGCAACATTACAGTTATGAAGTAGCAACAAAAATAATTTTATGGTTGGGTCACTTGAGGAACTGTATTTAAAGGGCCAGAAGGTTGAGAACCACTGCCTTAGAGGTTAACAGAAGTAAAGGTGTGACCTTTTCTCCAACCCCAGTTGAAAGACCTCCTGGATCCCATCCACAGGACCATCGAGGTCATTTCTAGCATCTCTCAATCTCCCCTCCTCCAGTCTTACCCCATGTCTAGTCTTGTGGCCCCTGGTGACCTCAGGGCCTGGAGCACAATAGGTGCCTGGTTTATGCCTTTTGGAGTGAAAATGGGCCTTTCATGTCCCCTCCAAGTGCAGACTTGCCCCAGCTGGAGGCGGGGGGTGGGGGGTGGGGGCAGTCTGTGGAGGGGACCAGATGCCTTCCTGGAGGAGGAAACACAGGTGCTGGAGTTCCTCACGGTGGCTCCTGCTTCCCAGGCTGTGGGGCTTAGGGGGCTCTCCCTGCAGAGAGGAAGGTGGGTCCCAGGCTGTGGGGTGAGCAGCCTGTTGATGGCACCATGTGGCTTTGGGCCTGGCCTGTAGGCTGCCTGCAGCATGTGCTTTCCTTCTTTGGCCCCACCTGGGCGTGGCTGTGTGCCCCTGCCCCAGCCTGTTTAGCTGAAGCTGTCCTGCTTGACAAATAGGCCATTTGCTTCCTGCGCTGGAGCTGGAGTGGCCGGCCGCCTGGGGAAGGGCTATAATTAGCAGAGAAGAGTGGATGTGATCGCACACTGGCATTGACAGTTAATTTTATAGTCGAATGGAAACATAAACTGATGTCATCGGAGATGTAAATATCATTTGGAAATCTTGAAGTTTCTGGGAACCGAGGAGCCCAGATCAGCCTGTGCTGTGTGGAGAGCCGCCTTGGGGTTGCCTGCCAGGCCTCTGGGAGAGCTGGGGTGGCAGCACCTCGGGGTGGACCAGGAGGAACAGGCCGTGGGTACCCAGCGGTGGGGGACTCGGGAGGCTTGGGTTGGCATTTGCCATGATAGCTCTCCCTATGGCTTCAGTTTTCTGGAAATGTTGCGAGGCTGACCGGTAAGGAAAATGTGGTGCTTTGCAACAGGAGGGCGATGGGAGGAAGTTTTGTTTCCTGCTGACATGCTGTTCTGGAGTGGGCCCTGGGGCTCGGGGGAGCTTGTCAAAACAGAAGCTGAGTTCTGCCTCTATGGAGAGGGCTGGGGTCAGTTCTGCTCAGAACGGGGGCAGCGACAGCGCTGGTGTTTTGGAGATGGTTTCCAAAGCAGGACACCTTACCTCGGAAGCACAGCCTCGGGGGGGAGTGAGGGAGGGGGGCCGGCTAGGCCTTCGCCATCCTGCCCGAGAAGAACTGTTTTCTTTGTTTACAACAGGAAACATAGGACTCTCAAAAGTATATGGGTCAATTGTGAAAATATTAAGATGTTCTCCTGTTGGTTCAGTGACAGCATGAGGATTACACTTTTCATCAAGATGGAAAATGAGCCCTAGCTGGTTTGGCTCAGTGGATAGAGCAGCCGTGGGCAAACTACGGCCCGCGGGCCGGATCCGGCCCGTTTGAAATGAATAAAACTAAAAAAAAAAAAGACTGTACTCTTTTATGTAATGATGTTTACTTTGAATTTATATTAGTTCACACAAACACTCCATCCATGCTTTTGTTCCGGCCCTCCGGTCCAGTTTAAGAACCCATTGTGGCCCTCGAGTCAAAAAGTTTGCCCACCCCTGGGATAGAGCGTCGGCCTGCGGACTGAGGGTCCCTGGTGTGATTCCAGTCAAGGGCACATGCCCGGGGTTGTGGGCTCGATCCCCAGTAAGGGGCGTGCAGGAGGCAGCCAATCAATGATCCTCTCTCATCATTGATGTTTCTCTCTCTCTCTCTCCCTCTCCCTTCCTCTCTGAAATCAATTATATGTATAAAAGATGGAAAATGAGCCCCGACTCTGTAGCCCTCAAGTTCACCTCGTCCTCACAGTCACTCTCTGCCTGGGCTCTGAGGACTGTGCTTCCCTGTGGGGTTCTTCCTTAACCACAATCCTCAGCCTTGGGGTGTAGGGGTGGCCGCCTCTGTGTCTGGCTCAGGGTCAGGGCTGAGTGAGTGATTCTTTGCAAGTGCAGTGACCGGAAGTGGGGACCTGGCTTTCTAAAGCTGCCTGCCCTTGTTCTCAAAGGCCCCACAGGGCTTAGGCTGATCTTGAACAACGATTTCACCGTGTTCTGGGTTTTGGAGCATGAAGTGACCAGATAGTCTGTTTAACCTTTCTCTTACAAAGGTAGGTTTCATTTCCTGGGATCACCATTTTCCTGGGTAGGGCCGTGTGTGCATTTGTGTCCTGCCTTATAAAGCTTAACATTTACCCAAGTGGGTGAATTTGATGACATCATTTTACAGTTTCCTGATATGGCCATATGTGAATAACTGGCTTACCACTGAGTTTGTCAATGCCTTCAGCACCTCCTGGCCCGTGTGTACTGGAAAGACATTCCTACTAGACTTGGGGAGAGTGGATCTCTGTAACCCAATTACCTTTTCTTTTTTTTTTTAATATATTTTATTGATTTTTTACAGAGAGGAAGGGAGAGGGATAGAGAGTTAGAAACATCGATGAGAGAGAAACATGGACCAGCTGCCTCCTGCACACCTCCTACTGGGGATGTGCCCGCAACCAAGGTACATGCTTGTCAATGCCTTCAGCACCTCCTGGCCCGTGTGTACTGGAAAGACATTCCTGCTAGACTTGGGGAGAAACCGGTTTGGCACCCAATTACCTTTTCAAACCAAAGGAGTGGCACTTAGCTGTGAAATACAGCAGACTGCGGACCCGAGGGTGAGGATCCTGGCTCCCTGGTCATCCTGTTACCTGGTGTTTCTAAGTAAGGTTGGTCTGTGTGACATTTGGCATCCTTGGCCTTAGCCAGGACAGTCTTTAGAAAGAAGTCAAAGGGATCTATTTGGAGGGCACGCTTAGCCAATTGAAGGCTGGGTAGGCCAGTAGCTGCAGGGACAGCCTCCTCAGTGTTCCAGATGTTGGCTTATCTGTGCTCATGGCACATCTTGCCAACGTGAATTATCCCCTCACTTCCTTTCCTCAGGCTTAGCCGGCAGCACCATGTCTTCTGGTTATGCTCCCACATTGCCTTCCGCTCAGTGGAGGAGTCCAGGGTCTCCAATGATCTGCCTCTGCCCTCGGGAGTGTGTGGCCTGGAAAGTCAGAGTCCTTGGACAGGCAAGAGATGTGGTAGGAAGCATTGACCTCACACCCAAGGGGGTCTGTTGGGAAGCCCAGCTGGCATCCATTCAGCAGACATTGGTTGTAAATGCTGATTGTACTTCCTAAATGTCAGGGCTGTACTGGCTGTTGGGGATGCCCGTAATAGTCGAAAAAACCCCTCCTGGCACGGAGCTTATATTCTTGTGGAGAAGACAATTACAAAATCAAAGGGAAAAAGTCATATTCTGGCAAGTGCAAAGGAGAAAAATCAAACAGGGAAATGGGATCAGGAGTGTCAGGAGGCGGGATTCTTTTTTAAATAAGATGGCCCCCCGAAAGGCCTCACCATGCACAGGTGACAACTGAGCAAGGGCAGGAAGGAGGTGAGGGAGTGAGCCATGTGGATTTCAGGAGGAAGCGCGTTCCAGGCAATGGAGCAGCCTGTGCAAGGCCCAGGTTCTCTGACCCTCCACCGGGCATTCCCCCTGACTCACCAAGACTTTTCCCGAGATTTCCAAATAGGGTCCGTATTAGTTTGCTAGGGCTCCTATAACAAAGTACCACAGACTAGGGGGCTTACACAACAGAAAATTTTTATTTATTTTTTAAATTTTATTTATTTATTTTTTAATTGATTAAGTTCTTACATATGTGTCCTTATCCCCACGTTACTCCCCATCCCCCCTCTCATGCCCTCACCCCCCTGTTGTCTGTGTCCATTGGTTAGGCCTATATGCTTGCATATAAGTCCTTTGGTTGATCTCTCCCCCTTACCCCCACCCTCCCCTACCTTCCCTCTGAGGTTTGATGGTCTGATGGATGCTTCTCTGTCTCTGGATCTGTTTTTGTTCATCAGTTTATGTTGTTCATTATATTCCATAAATGAGTGAGGTCATGTGGTATTTATTTTTCTCTGACTGGCTTATTTCACTTAGCATAACGCTCTCCAGTTCCATCCATGCTGTTGCAAGTGGTAAGAACTCCTTCTTTTTTACTGCAGCATAGTATTCCATTGTGTAGATGCACCACTGTTTTTTAATCCACTCATCCATTGATGGGCACTTAGGCTGTTTCCAAATCTTAGCTATGGTGAATTGTGCTGCTATGAACATAGGGGTGCATATGTCCTTCAACAACAGAAATTTACTGTCACAGTTCTGGAGGCTGGAAGTCTAAGACTAAGGTGTTGGCAGAGTCAGTTTTTCTGAGGCCTCTGTCTTGGGTGGTTGTCTTCTCCCTGTGTCTCCCATTGGTCTTCCCTTTGTGTATGTCTGTGCCCTAATGCCCTCTTATAAGGACAACAGTCATATAGGATTAAGGCCCACCCACCTGACCTTATTTTAATCTAATTATCTCTTTATAGGCTCTGTCTCCTAATACAGTCACACTGAGGTCCTGGGGGTTAGGACCTCAGCATAGGAATTTTAGGGGAATACAATTCAGCCTCTAACAGGCTCCCTCCCTGGACAGTCATTGGGGTGAGCCCCCCCCAATGGCCGGTACCACAGCCCTCACTAAGCTCTTTGGAGGAAAATCTAATGCCTTCCAGTCCTTCTCACCTCTCCCTCCCGGCTTTCTCGCTGCAGCTGATCGGAACCCTGGTTCTGTCAGTGGGGATCTATGCAGAGGTCGAGCGGCAGAAATACAAAACCCTCGAAAGTGCCTTTCTGGCCCCGGCCATTATCCTCATCCTCCTGGGAGTCATCATGTTCATCGTCTCCTTCGTCGGCGTGCTGGCCTCCCTTCGAGACAACCTGTGCCTTCTTCAAGCGGTGAGTTGGCCCCGCGCACCCCTCAGCTGGTGGGTGGCAGGTCCTTGGAGCTCCCGGGAGAGGCAGGGAGACTGGCCCAGGCCTCCAGGCAGCTCTCCTGGAGGGTTTCCCGGACCAGCCTCTCTGCCCACGGTGGCCACCTCCACTTCTGCATATAAAGGCTGATTTGAATACTAGCCGTCTCACTCACTTACACCCTCGGTTGGTCCAGACTCCAGTTGGAAGGGGTTGAAACCACATTCAAATGAGAGCAAGTGAAACAACAACCAGTTGGTAGTGAGTTCTTAGCGCACATAACCAGCAAACCCACCCTGGGTCCAGGGGTGCAGGCTGCGCCCGGGTGCTCTCCCCCGCACCTCCCAGCTGGACACCTGGCATTGCCCTTCTTTTCCCTGGGCGGTGGTCGCCAGCAGCCCCAGGCCAACAGAGTCCTTGTGGCTCTTGACCCCAGGGAGTCTTTCTTGATAACTCTGGCCCCAATCCCAGGACTCAGAAGGCCTGCCCTGGGGCCAGGGGGTGGGGCCAGCCCTCCTGCCCCCCTTACTATGGGGTGAAGGATGGGTTTTCAAAGCTGGGGGTACCAGATAGGCAGATGCATTTGCTCTGCACCCACATTGTCTTCTCACATGGGAGGCCCCTGAAAGTCCTATAAGCAGGGCCTCGGTGCTGCCTGAGGCTGGGATTTGCTGGCCTCAGTTTGGACAATGCTGGTACAGTGATGAAGCGCAGGGGGGCGGTGCATGTTCTCTGTTTCAGGCATCCCCTCACCACCCTGGGAGTCTGGGAAGCCACTTGCGAGGGGCTCTGCCCGCACAGCTGGAAATGCTGCCCTGCCCGTTAAGCCAGGCCTGTCCCCTCTGGAACAGCCTGAGCGAGGCCCAGCTCTCCTGTGGGGTTGAGGGAGGCGGAGGGGGGTGGGATGCTCTTCCATCTCGGTCCCTGGGACAAACCTCGGTAACAGTCTGGCTCGGACAGCTGAGTCGCTTTTCCTGACCACGGGCTCCAAAGACGGGCTTTCCCTCAGAACATCCACATCCTGTGTCCTCCCAGGAGGAAGGGCGAGCGGCCCGGGGGGCTCTGTCATCCGACAGCGATGACTCCTGATGTGCTTGTCCTCGGAGCTGACGGCGCTTCCTCTGCCCCTCTAGGCGAATCTCTGAATTTTGTTTTTCAGTTTATGTACATCCTTGGGATCTGCCTCATAATCGAGCTCGTCGGTGGCGTGGTGGCCTTGCTCTTCCGGAACCAGGTGGGCCTGGGGCGCATTTATCAGCCACAAGCATGCCGGGCCCTACTGTGTGTGCCCCGGGCTGTAAAACTGGGCGTGCGCAGAGAAGAGAGCAGGGCATACAATGCCTCGTTTATTTTGCTGGGGAGACGGGCACTGAAAGGGGAAACCAGAGAGCAAGAAATCAACACAGGGAGAGTGCCTGGGTGCAGAATGGGAGGACAATGACGGAATAACGAGAGGGAGCCTACCAGGTGAGGCTCAGGGGAGCAGATACCCAGGCAGAGGGAGCCACTGAGGCAGAAAGGAGCTTGTCCAGTGTGTGGACCCGTGTGGATGCACTTGGCTGATGGGCGTGAGAGATGGGGAGGGTTGGAAGGCGGAGCTGCAGTGCTGGCCAGTGAAGGTCACGTGGGTTCTCAGGGGCCAAGGTGTAGGAGGTGGGAATTTTCTCCAAAGGCAGTAGGAAGCCTCTGCAGAGTTGTGTGGGGGAGTGACGTGATCTGGCTTACATTTCACTCACTGCGGGGAGACAGGGGTTTGGCGTACATTTTGGAGGCACTGTCTATAGGACTTCGTTGTGCGGGGATATAAGAGTGAGGGTGAGAAAGGCTGAAAGGACCATGTGGCAGCAAACCTGCTGGAAGGGTGTGCAGAATCAGGAGCCCTTTGAGTGGGCTCTCAGGACTCCTGGTCTCCCACTCTTTCCATCACAGATGCCATGTAGCCTCATACGAGCTGTGTGACCTTGGGCAAGTACTTCACCTCTTGGGAGCCCCTGGGCTCCTTAGGGGTCATGGTTCCCAGCTCATGGAGTTCGGGCTGAGGATTTGATGAGAGAATGCGTGTGAAGAACTTGGCCCCTAGTGCACCCTCATTACATATGAGCTCCTTTGCCCTGAAGCCTGAAGAAGAGAAGGGACTTGCCCAAGGTCCCACAGGAAGCCAGTGGCTGCGCGGGGCTGACAGCCAGCTCGGAGATCCGGAGATCCGTCATTTCTCCCATCATCTGGTTCCTTTGTCTTCCTCCGGGCTTGGCGTTGGGGGCAGGGCTTGAGGAGTAGGGCCTGTTCTCGGAAACTCAGTTTTCTCTGTCCGCTCCCCTGCCCCCACCCTCACCACCCAGACTGTTTTGTTCCTGGCACTCCGGGGCATCACTGTTGGACGGTGCATCAGGGATGCAGCCAAATTGTCCATCTTGTCAGAAGTTGAGCCCAAGGCAGCAGTCACTGTCCCAGACACAAAGTTCCCGGACACCAGGTTGCGCGGATCCCTCAAATGACCCAGAGTCTGACTCCTGCCAAAGTCTTCACTGGCTCAGGTGGGAGCAGGAAGCAGCCTGTTCTGCCTGGGTCTCTTATGGATGGACCCTAACCACAGGCCTGTCTATACCCCTGGAACCCAGGGGTCTTCGTGCTTTATGAGCCCCAGGAGAGGGGAGGGGAGATTCCCATCATATTGATGAAGTCAGTAAGGCACAGAGAGGTTAGGAAGCCCTCCCAAGAGCACACAGCAAGACAGAGGCAGCTCAGTCCTTTTTTCAATTCTATTTTTCTATCCCCCTACCCCCCAGGTTTATTGAGATATAATTGACAAATAAAACTGTAATATATTTAAACTCTACAATGTGATGATTCGCTATACATAAACATTGTGAAATGATCACCACAATCAAGTTAAATAACACGTCCATCACCTCACACGGTTAAGTTTTGTGTGTGTGAGAATGTTTAAGATCTACTCTCTTAGCAAACTTTAAGTATATAATACAGTATTGTTAGCTCTAGTGACCATGATGTAAATTAGATCCTCAGAACTTACTCATCTTAACACGGAAGGTTTATACCCTCTGACCAACACCTCCCCATTTACACCCAGCCCCAGTCCCTGGCAACAGCTTTTTTATTCTCTGGTTCTATGGATTCAACTTTCTTCTTCTTCTTTTTAGATTCCACATATAAGTGATACCAAAGAGTCCATACAGTATTTGTCTTTCTCAGTCTGGCTTATTTCACTTAGCATAATGTCCTCCAGGTTCATCCATGTTGAAACATATGGCAGGGTTGCCTTCTTTTTCATGGCTGAATAATATTCCATTGTATATGTGTGTGTGCTGTATATGCACAATCCAATATACATGCTGTGTTTTTCTTTGCCACATTCATCTGTTGACAGACATGTAGGTTTTTTGAATAATGCTGCAGTGAACATGGGAGTTCTCTTCATGGCAGGTAGCTCTTTTAGATAGTGATTTTATTTCCTTCGGATGTCTATCCAGAAGTGGGATTGCGGGATCATATGGTAGTTTAGTTTTAATTTTGTGAGGAAACTTCATACTGTTTTCCATAATGCTTGCCCCAGTTGACATTCCCCCTAACAGTGTACAAAGGTTCCCTTTTCTCCTCAGCAACATTTGTCATTTCTTGTCTTTTTCTTAATAGACATTCATGTGAGATGATAGCTCATTGTAGTTTTGCTTTGCATTTCCCTGATGATTAGTGATGCTGAGCATCTTTTCATTTACCTGTTGGCCATTTGTCTGTCTTTTTTTGGAAAAATATCTGTTCAAATCTTCTGCCCATTATTTAATTAGATTGTTTGTTTTTTGCTATGGGGTTGCAAGGGCTCTTTATATATTTTAGATATTAACCCCTTATCAGATATATTATTTGCAAATATTTTCTCCCATTCTGTAGGTTGTTTTTTCATTTTTCTGATCATTTCCTTTGCTGTGCTTAAACCTTTTAATTTGATGTAGTCCCACTTGTTTATTTTTGCTTTGGTTGCCTATGCTTTTGGTGTCAGATAAAAAAATTATTACCAAGACCAATGTCAAGGAACTTACTCCCTATGTTTTCTTGTACAAGTGTTATGATTTTAGGTCTTACTTTTAAGTCTTTTATCCATTTTGAGTTGATTTTTGTGTATGGTGTAAGATAAGGGTCCAGTTTCTTTCTTTCTTTGCATGTGGATACAGTTTTCTCAGTCCCATTTACTTTTCCCCTTTGTGTACTCTTGGCACCTTCTTGGCACCCTTGTTGAAAATTAGTTGACTATATATTACTAGGCTCTCCATTCTGTTCCATTGATCTATGTTCTGTTTTTTAGATAATACCATACTGTTTTGATAACTATAGCTTTGTAATATAGTTTGAATTCAGGAAATGTGATGCCTTTAGCTTCACTTTTCTTGCTCAACATTACTGTAGCTATTTGGGGTCTATTGTGGTTCTATACAAATTTTAGGATTTTTTTTTCTATTTCTGTGGAAAATGCCATTAAATTTTATAGGTATTGCACTGAACCTGTAGATCGCTCTGGGTAGTATGGACATTTTAACAATGTTATTTCTTTCAATCCATGAACAAGGGATATCTTTCCAATTATTTGTGCTGTCTTCAATGTCTTCCAATGTTTTATAGTTTTCAGCGTACAAGTCTTACACATCCTTGTTTAAATTTATTCCTAAGTATTTTATTATTTTTTATGCTATTGTTAGATGTTATTGTTTTCTTAATTTCTGTTTTTTGGATAGCCCATAGTTAGTGTGTAGAAATGCAACTGATTTTTGTATGTTGTTTTTGTATCCTGCAACTTTACTGAATTTGTTTATCAGTTCTCAGTTTTTTGCTAGAGTCTTGAGGATTTTCTATATATAACCTCATGTCACCTGCAAACAGACAATTTTACTTCTTTTTCTCTAATTTGGATGCCTTTTATTTCTCTTTCTTGCCTAATTTTCTTGCTTTGGCTAGGACTCCCAGTACTATGTTAAATAGAAGGGGTGAGAGTGGGCATGGTGTCTCTTCCTGATCTTAGAGGAAACGTTTTTAGCTTTTCACTTTTGAGTATGATGTTAGCTGTGGACTTGTCATGTATGGCTTTTATTATGTTGAGATACATTCTTACTATACCTAATTTGTTGAGAGTTTTTATCAGCAAGGATATTGAATTTAGTCAAATGCTTTTCTGCATCTATTGAGATAATCCTATGATTTTTATCTTTCATTCTGTTAATGTGGTATATCGCATTGATTAGTTGGCAGATGTTGAATCATCATTGTGTCTCAGGGATAAACCCCACTTGATCATGATTTTGTAATTCTATTGATTTTGGTTCGCTAATATTTTGTTGATGATTTTTGCAACTATGTTCATCAGGGATGTTAGCTGGTATTTTTTTGTGTGTGGTTTCCTTGTTGGCTTTGGTGTCAGTGTACTGCTGGCCTCGTAAATGAGTTTGGAAGTGTTCCCTTGTCTTCAGTGCTTGGGAATAATTTGAGAAGGGTCGGTATTAATTCTTCTTTAAACACTTGGTAGAATTTACCAGTGAAGCCATCTTGTCCTGGACTTTTCTTTATTGGGAGACTTCTCATTACTGATTCAAGTTCTTTACTCATTATTGGTCTGTTCGGATATCCTATTTCTTCCGGATTCAGTCTTGGTTGGTTGTATGTTTCTAGGAATTTATCTATTTCTTCTAAGTTATCTAGTTTGTTGGTGTATAAGTGTTTACAACAGTCCCTTATGATCTTTTGTAGCATCAGTTGTAACGTCTCCTCTTTATTTTTATAACATCTCTTTCATTTCTGATTTTATTTATTAAAATATTCTCTTTTTTTCATAGTCTAGCTTTGTCAATTTTGTTTATGTTTTTCAAAAACCCAACTCTTAGCTTTATTGATCTCTTTAAATTGTCTTTTTTAGTCTCTATTTCATTTGTTTTCACTCTGATCTTTGCTATTTTCTTCATTCTAACTTCAGGCTTAGTTTGTTTTTCTAGTCCTTTGAGGTATAAAGTTAGATTGTTTATTTGAGATCTTTCTCCCCCTTAATGTAGAAAGAATCACTATAAACATTATCACTATAAACTTCCCTCTTAGAACTACTTAAGTGTTGGTATGTTGTGCTTAGATTTTAATTTGTCTTGTGATTTTTTTAAATTTCCCTTTTGATTTCTTATTTGCCTCGTTGGTTGGTTTCCCAACCTAGTCTTGCTACCTGCTCCTCCTTTTCCTCTTTTCTACTTTTCAGACGGTCTGTTCTACACTGGCAGAGCCAGGGCATGGGTTATTTTGTCAGCAGGGCTGAGGGGAGAGTTGTTTATTCCATTTGCCCACGCGGATGCTTTTCTGTGCAGCCAGCAGGGCTGCCGGCCGGCCTGCGGCTTCCCAGAGATGATGGGTTAGTGCTTTGCTGGCCACGGCCCAGGTCCAGGTCATGGTCAGCAGCAGCAGTGGTTTTAATAAACAATCTCCTTTGTGAGCAGCAGTCTGGGTTCCAGCATGCTTTCCCAAAGGCAGTCCGATTTGTCGTTTTCCAGCGCCTGGCAGTCACAGGGCTCCGACCCCACTCCTCTTTAGTGCGGGAGCCGCGCCCAGATGAAACCTCCAGAGGCCGTTTAGCCCTCACAGCTGGGGATGCTGTGGGCCTGAGGTCGGGGTGGGCGTTACCAGTATCCCCAGACCCCGAGGGAACCGTGGGGTGAAGTGTGTGCCTTCCCCTGGGATGGGGTGTCCCCTCACCGAGCCCTGCCAGTGGATGTCTCGGTATGCAGCCCAGGATGGACCCTCACCATTGGGGTCTCAGTTGTTTGGGGTTCATGGTGGGCTGTGCTGTGCTATGCCTATAATACATATTTCAAAATAATTAAAAAATGAGATGCAAAACTATAAGCGCAGTAAGATTTCCACATGAAAAAAAAAAAAAAGGCCTGGAAACCTCTGGAAGGAAATAGAAAGTCTGCAGGCCGACGCTCTATCCACTGAGCCAAACCAGTCAGGGCGATTTTTATTTTCTTATTTTTATTTTTTTCCTAGCTTTCAAAGTTCCTTTTTCCTTTGTCATGATCCAGGAGAAAATACCATATAAAGAAAAATAATGTCCCTTCCAACTCTAGTGCAGTGTGATTTCGTCAAACAAGAGATGAGCCAATGGTGAGGCTAGGGAAGGAGCAGCCTGGCTTGTTGATGGTGCGGGGAGGGGCAGTGTACGGTGGAGAAAAAGGCAGGGAGCAATCACGGTCAGCTGCTGGGAGGAGGCGAGCTCCCAATTCCATGTTCTCCTCGCCAAGAGGAGAAGACAGCTTTCTCTGAGCCACACTGTAACAAGTCCAGCCCCCACAGGTGGCCTGCTCTAAGAATCCACTTGTGGTGACAAATCATCCAGCGAATGACTTCACACTAAGTTCTCAGGAAATGCATGGACCGTGGCCACAGCCAGGCTGCAGAGATACAGACTCCCTGGAGTAAGGCAGAGACTCTCTACCAGCGCCTGGCCCTGGACCAGGGTTCTGCTGTCAGGCCCCTCCTGACAGAGAAGAGACCTCTCTGCCTGCACAATCCGGTGGCCATGCTCTGAGGAGCCGGGCACAGAGCAGGTGGCCCTGAGGCCTGGGCAGTAGGAGCAGGGGTGCAGTATCTTGACCCCCACCAGTGGAGGAAACCTGAATGACCTCCATGACTTGTCTGTCTCACCCCTCTTGACCTACCATCACCCCAGCCTGTTCCCGGGACTCTCTTGAGGATGTCAGGAATGTTGGAGGCGGGCAACCCCTACCTGTGTGTTCCCAGGCAGGCAGAGCTGAGCAGGGTCACCCAGAGGGTGCTGGGCTCTACCTGCTGTATCTGTGTCCCCATCCCAGGCCTCCTTCCCTCTGCCACCCGGGCCTTGACACCCAACTCCAGGCCAGGGATGGTGGGCAGCACGCAGCCTGTTTATTTTATCATGGCACTGGCACTAGCTAGCTCTGGGCCTGACCTTGGGGTCAGGGAGAAAGGAGGTGGCACCACACACGCATGCACACACACACACACACACACACGCATGCACGCATCATGGCCGGCTTGGCTGAGCACCTGAACATGTATATCCTTCTACCCAGAGCAAAGGAGAGAAAGTTCTGCACTGATCTGGCCAGACTCCACTGCTGGTGCACCCCACCGTGGATAGCCATCGGGGAGTGAGAGCTGGAGCCCCGAATACCTGGGAAACGGAAGCAGAGCCTCCCCCGCACAGGGACTAAACTCGGCCAGGCCTGCGGGTGGGAATGGCAGGCATTCCCACAGCCTTGCAGCTCTCCTCTCCTTTTGTTCTTGCTTCTTGGGTTCTCTTTGGCCCTCAGTTGTCAGCTTGGGCCAGTCCAGGGCTGGAGCAGAGCCTGGGGTCCAGAGGGGACGAGTCCCCACCTTCGAGGGGACTGAGGGAAGCCCATAGAGGCTGGCTCAGGCCTATGAAGTGCTGGTTTCATGTTCTGAGAACCAGGTTGGCATTGGTTCCAACGGGGCTGCCAGCAGCCGGCCTCCCCGGCCTTGAGTTTTAGAAGCTGATATGGAGCCCGGCAGCCTCCAGGAAGCCAGGAGACCAGGACAGCGCCTTCCTGCTGGGCGGCTCCAGCCCCTTCCCTCCCTCCCTCCTCTCCCTGCTCCTCCAGCCTCCCAGCCGGGGGAGCTGCTGCCACTGCCCCCCACCCCTTCCAATTCCTCATTGATTTAGAAACACCCTAAGCGTCTCTGCTGAGAGGGGTGATGTGGAGGCTTCGGATGCCTTTAAAACGAGATTTGAAAGAAAGAACTAGATAGCTTGAACCTGGTGGCTTACACAACGGGCCATGTGTGCCGGGCCCTTTGATGTTTGCTTACTGTTTGCTTAATTTAGCCTGGGCCACGCGGCCTTGAGGCCATGCCAGCGGTTTGTGAAAGGTGGTTTTCTAGTCCTTGTTGGAGCTGCCCCTGCTGGTGTGTGTGTGTGTGTGTGTGTGTGTGTGTGTGTGTGTGAGAGAGAGAGAGAGAGAGAGAGAGACACTGCGTGTGTTTGCCTCTGGAAGCAGCAGAGGAAGCCAGCATTGCCTCTTCCCTGCCGGGCTCCACAGGGCGTATCCTCTGGGTGGCACCCCCAATCTCTCCGAACACAGCAGAGCTCCCTACAGTCATAATGAACAGGGCAACTCACCTGCCTCGCTGGAACTTCCCACCCACCCCCCAAACCCATCACAGCATAGGGACCACCTGACTGTCCTACACATCTCCTTGTACACACACACACACAGACATGTACATAGACACAGACACACAAGTGCACATACAGACACACACACATAGACACACACACAGAGACACACACAGAGACACACACAGACACAGACACGGACATACACACATGCACACACAGGCACACACAGTGCCAAAGGCAGTGCACACACATGCAGAGAGGTCCCTGCTGGGAACTGGGGCAGCTGCTGCCCACGGAGCCTGGGACCATCTGTTTCCCCTGCCCGTGTCCGGAGGCCTCCAGGGGGGCCTGTCTTCCACACAGGGCCCCGCTCGGTTCCCCAGACGGAAAGACTAATTCCCACACAGGCCTCTTTTGGAGTCGGCAGCTTGGGAAGGTGCTCAGACTGAGATGGTTTGGGGAGCGAGGTCAGGGCTGCTCACCAAACAGCGAGGGAGAGCTTTCCCCTTCGGGCCTCTGGCATCCCCTCTGCAGACCTGCCCGGTCCTCCTGCCCTCCTCCCCTCCCCTCCATCTCTAGCACGTTGACCCGGAGGAGGGCTGGGAGGTGGCCAGTGGGCTGGGACAGGTGCAGAAGGACGTGGTGGACCGGGGCTGTGTCTGCAGTGCCTCGAGAGTGGCAGGAGGCCGGTTGACACGCCCTCATGCAGGTAGCCTTAGACATGTCCCTGACACTGACACTGCCCCTTGTGGCCCAGCTCAGCCAAGGGCCCCTGCGGCATGCCACTCAATCCATGAGCTCCTTCCCTGTCCTACCAGGGGTGGCAGACTGGCTCCGCCCTGATGTCCTGTTTCGTAGACACTCCAACCATGGCCCAGGATCACCCAGGGGAGCAGGCACCTAAGGCTGGAAAAGCCAGGTGGTCCCTGCTCTGCCCAGGCTGTGTGGCCACCCAGCCCTGGCCCCAGGATCCAGCGCCAGACACGTGCAGGCCGTGGGCTGCTGAGTGCAGAGGTTTCAGTGGGAGAGGCCTGGCCCGGGCCGCGGAGGCTGCGTCCAGTCTTCCCCAGCTCCCAGGTCTGCTCCGGGGCGGCCGCTCATCAGCAGCAGAGGGCTCTCCTGCTGCCACAGAGCTCCCCTGCGCCGGTCTCCTTCGTCTCCTTGGCTTTGGGCTGTGTGTCGGGAGGGACCTGGCAGATGTACCCTTTGTGTCTCTTTCTGACACTGCAGATGGGCTGGGGAGATGGTCCCAAACTGAACCGTGGCTTCTTAACTGGGCTTCTTAAAGTGCATCAGGCGGAGAGTTTGACACCTTGAGTCAGCGTCAACCTGCCAGCGACACAGGGTGACCCTGGACAAGCCACATGGCTTCTCCAGGCTGCAGGGTGCTTGTGAGGGGTCCTCGGCCAGGACTGGCTCTTGCCCCAAGGCTGCCGCCATTGAAGTATGTTTTTTGGACAAGACGTGGGGCCTTGGTTCCCCCTGGGCTTAGCCGTTTTCCACGGATGATGTGATGGGAATGAAGTGGTGCCATGGGTATGTGTCTCTGGAAGAAGAAAGATCTATACCAGTGGTCGACAAACTGCAGCTCGCGAGCCACATGCGGCTCTTTGTCCCCTTGAGAGTGGCTCTTCCTCAAAATACCACGTGTGGGCGCGCATGTACAGTGCGATTGAAACTTTGTGGCCCATGCGCAGAAGTTGGTATTTTGTGGAAGAGCCACACTCAAGGGGCCAAAGAGCCGCATGTGGCTCGCGAGGCGCAATTTGCCGACCACTGACTAATAAGACCAGGACCTGCTATGTCCCCACATCTTCATAAGGACTTTTGTAGTTTTAGTTTATTTAGATCTCAAAGCCCTATGAGGCAGAGGATGCCTCTCCATTTTGCAGGGGAAGAAATGGAGGCTCAAATGTTAAATGAAGTGCCTGAGGCCTGGGTGGCTGCAGGACTGTTCTTGATCCTAAGGCCTGACAGCCCCTCTCAGCCTCGTCTTTGATCTGGAAGATGTCATACACAGGCCTGGGAAACGGAGGCCCCGAGAGGGGAAGAGCTATGACGGGTCCCCCAGTGGCAGGCCTGGGCCTGGACCCCAGGGCCCCGCTGCCCCAGTGTCCCCGCAGGCACCTCCCCCGGCCGTCGTCTGGCTCCAGGGCCGAGAATGCCCGCTTTGTGCCGCACAATCTCTGATGATACGAGGGCCTCCCTGCTCTGAAGGCCCCGATTGTCCCTGTGAGCATGGAGCTGGGCTGCCCACATCCCCGTCCCCACCCCTGCCCGCTATGGGGCCTTTTGTGCTCCGGGATCTCAGCACAACAGCCAGGCTGTTGATCCAGAAGGCCCGGGGTGACTGGGGGAGGGCGGCGTGCCAGCGCTCTTGCTCTTCCCGGCGGGGCTTGCCCCAGTTCCAGCCAGGAGGTGGGCCCTTTCCTCCGGCCAGAGCCCTGCCGCGATGAGGAGGGGCCACGCGGAACTCGGGAGACCTCATGCCCTGTCCTGGCTGGGCCCCTAACCAGCCTGCTCTGCAAACTGGGGAGAGTCAGGGCCCCTCTCTGGCCTCAGCTTCCTTATCTGTAACACAAGAGGTTGGATAGTAGAGAAGAGTGGAGAGGTCTGCGGGGCAAAGGGAAGATTCAGCTCAGGCCTGTCTCTGGACAGTAGAAGGAACACCAGGCTGGGAACCGGGACAGCTGAGCGCCGGCCCCATGGCTGCTTTGGGTTGTGCACCCCCAGTTGGGCCCCCTCTCAGGGCCTGGGCTGTTTGATCTGCAAGGGAAAAGGGGGTGAGTCCCTCCTGCTCAGACATGGCAGAGGGACTCAGGCGTCAGATGGGCATTAGAGGCGCAGAGAGGGCGTGTGGGCAGGGAGGTCGAGAGTGTTCAGGGTGGGAGTGAGGGGGTGCTCCGTGCGGGCAGGGGGGGGGTGCTTCCCAGGCACTTGGGCACCCTGTTCCAGTGGGAACTTCCGGGGAGTCTGGGGTTGGTCTCTGGGGTATGTGTGGTCCTCTTTTGTCATTTTTCTCTTTAAATAGACCATCGACTTTCTGAACGACAACATTCGAAGAGGAATCAAGAACTACTATGATGACCTGGACTTCAAAAACATCATGGACTTTGTTCAGAAGAAGGTGAGCCAGGCTCTTTGAGTCAGAGATGTGCCTCCCATGCGCTTTGCCCCCCGCTTGGGACCCTGCTCAAGAGGGTGAGGGTGAGGGGTGATGTGGCTTATCCATTCCCAAGCAGGTGGCTGACCAGCCAGGACGGGGCTGACCTTCTCAACCAGTCCTCTGCCCACGTGCCTTGCCCTACCTGTTCCATGGGCCCTCCCTAAAAAAGGGAATAAGGTCAGGAGTAGCTACAAACCACCCTGCAGGGTCCCAGGGTGCCCCTCTCCAATGGGCAAGGACCCTCCTTCCTTGAGAGGGGAGTGAGCTGAGCTCTCAGCCACCCAGTTCAGAAGTCCCTTCTGCCGGCTCCTTCGGTGGCGGGAGCTCACGCCCTGCCAAGTCCAGGTCAGCCCCGGTGGGAACAGAGCCCTTCCCTGATTCCAGCCCCGGCATCGGGAACAGAACAGGGCTTCTCCTGTTCCTCCATGACCCTTCTTGGACGGCGATGATGTCATTTTGAGATGCTGTCCCTCTCCCCCAAGGGCGGCCCAAGCCTGTGAGCGCAATAGCAGCTGCAGGGCCAGCCCCTGTCCTGCTTGGCTTAGACACACCCATCTCACTTAGTCCTGACCCTCAGGCTCCTCATCTGCCTCGGGGGATCCTGATGGTCCCCTCCTCTTGGCGGGGTTGCCTGGACTTGATTCAGAAGTGCTTAGAGCAGTGCCAGGCATGGGGCAAGACCTCAGTCAGCAGGTGTCAGCGTCCTCATGTTCTCCCAGGTGAGGGCAGGCAGGGCTGGAGGACTGTGAGCCTGCTCAGCCCTGACAGCACTTCCTGGACATGGCCTTGGGGGCTTCCGCTGGCCTGACCTCATGATAGCCCTCAGTGGGGACGGACCAGCATCTCACTGCACCCAGGGTCCCCGCAGTGGCCACTCCCTTGGCTCAGGGCTTTCCTGTGGTCACAACAGGTGCAGCCTCTGGGAGGCCCTTCTCGGCCAGGGATGTGCCTGCCAGCTCTGGCTGGTGGGTGGAGCGTGATGCTTTTATTGGACCCAGCCTTGAGCTGGTTGGGGATTTTATTTCTCCCAGGGTGGGTGGGGGTGTGACTCATGCTCATTGGGCACCACTTGGTGTCAGGCCCTATGCTGGGTGCATTGTGCACGGCCTCTCTTTATAATCCTCAGCTCAGCTGTGCACAGCTGGGATTTCTCATCCTGCTTTGCAGATGAGGATCTGAGGCTCAGAGAGGCTGATTAGCTTGCCTGAAGTCACACAGCTGGGAGTGGTGGTGTGAAGATGTGAACTCGGGTCTGTCTGATTGCAAAGCAAATGCCCTTTGTGCTGTACCCCAGAGAGGCACCTCCAGGTCCTAAAACCTAATAGCCTAACCGGCCCTGTGCAGACCGTGAAAGGTTGTGGGCTGACCAGGCCCTCTCACCATATCACTCCCCTGGTTAAGCCCTCCAGTGACTTCCCGTCACTCAGAAAGAATACGATCCCAGCTCCTACTGTTCTGCCTCACAAGGCTTTGTAAGTCTGGCCTGTGCTGCCCCCTCACCCTCACCCCTCCCACTCTCCTCGCTGTGCCCTGCACGCTGGCCTCCGCCTGCTGCTGAAATACAGCCGGCTCATTGCTGTGCAGGGTCTTTGCACGTGTTGACTTCTTCCTGTTGTTCATGGTTCAGATTAAATGTCATCTCAGAGGCCTTCCCTGACCTCCTAACCTGACGCTGCCCCTCCCCCTCCTTCCCTGTGTGTCCACATTCCTGGTGCACAGCGCTGTGGCGCTGACCTTTCCATGCCGTGCTTGCACTCGGACTCCCTCCACTGGAATGCGTCCCACGTGGTGGGCAGGGCCGCGTGCTTTGCTCACCCTGTCCCTGCGGTGCCCAGAACGGTGCCTGGACACACTGCACCCGGAAGAGTAACTACTCCCCCAGGCATTGGCACCGCTCCAGGGGGAGATGCAGGGAGGAGCTCATCTCGGGGGAGAATGGCACCAGCCTTCTCATGGCTCAGTGCTGAGCCCAGGGCAGGACGGAGGCGGGTGCCTCTCTGCTAAGGGCAGAGGCAGGCAGCGCTGGGGCCACGGGTTGTGGTGGCTTCCACAGAATCCTAGTCTCTGGGACCCTGAAGGCCAACTTCCCTGGTCTGACACCGGCACTGGGACATGAAGATGGAGTCCACTTGTCGAGGAAGGACTTGGCCTTCCCGTGCTTAGCCACCACCCTGGAATCCCACCAAGAAGCGTCTCAGCCTCGGCTCGCATGCCTCTCCAGTGACGGGGTGCTCACCACCTCCGGGGCGGCCATGCTGCCTGGCGGGGCTTCGCCCTGACAGCACCCGGCTCAGGTGCTCCCTGTCGCTCCTGGGACCAGGGCGAGCCACCTCATAAATTGCACCGTCCCCTGCCAGGACCCCCTCCTGCTGTCTGCCCACGGCCTCAGTGGTCACAGCAGCTCCCTTCCCTGCTTGCTTCCTCCCTCAGTTCAAGTGCTGTGGCGGCGAAGACTACCGAGATTGGAGCAAAAACCAGTACCACGACTGCAACGCCCCCGGACCCCTGGCCTGCGGGGTGCCCTATACCTGCTGCTTCAGAAACACGGTACTCCCTGCTCCCCGGCCACCCCGCTGGTCGGGCACCTTCATCGTCTTTAGGACAGGGGTGGGTGGGTGGGATAGGCCGCAGGTGGCGGTCATTGTTCGGGCTTCCAGGGCCTCAAGGGCTCCTGCAGGGGTGAAGCTGGCGGGGGGGGGGGGGGCTTCCCTCTCTAGGAGTGGTGAGTCCGCATCATTGCGCCTCACCTGTGCAGGCCTGTTCTAGGTGCTTTAGTTGTATTGACCCACTTAGTCCTGTCAGCTACCCTGTGAGGTCAGCGCTATTGTTTTACCCACTGAACAGGAGAGGAAACTGAGGCAGCAGGAGGTTGGTGGGGCTGGGATGGCAGGTAGGCAGCCATCGCCGGAGCTGTGCTCTGGACTCCTGGACAAGCCAGGCGGGAGCAGGAGAGGACTCGGCCAGGGCAGCTTAGCGGGGGCGGCCGGTTCTGCCTCCGCAGCTGGAGGGCCAGAGCAGGGCCGGCCTTGGGCGTCTCCAGGGCTTGAGGGCCTGGTGATCATCAGTAACAAGGCGCCTGGAAGGGGGGCTGGTGATGTAAATGCCAGCAGGGGCCTGCCAACCCCCTCACCCACTTAGCGACGTGGGAGGCGGCCCTGTGTAGTCACCGCTTACGAAGGACAGAGGCTTCGTCAATCTTCTGTGTTTGACTAATGTGTCCAAAAACTGCCTGGTTTCTGGGCTGGAACGAGGCAGAGAGCTTCGCGATTACTCATGCTCCGATAGTCATGGAAAATTTCTCTTCGGACGTCGCCATCATTCCGTGCCCACTGGCGGGTTCAGTAAACTGAGCGGCTGGTGGCGTGGGTGTGGCCTCGCCCAGGAGTCGGGGAGCCAGTGACAAGTGCATGAGCCCTGAGAAAGGCTGGGCCGGGAGGGAGGTGTGTTGGAAATGTTAGCTGCCATTTTAGGGGAGCTCTCTGGGCAGGGGGGTAATGGGAAGGAGCCCAGTGTTTTTCGGGGGCCTGTGGGAAATGATCCTGAACTTCGTCACCCAGGGCAGTGGCACCTGAATGTCCAAGTTGGAATGAGGAAGCCCAATTTTAGTTCATTCATTCAACAAGTATTTAGTGAGGACCAACTATTTGCCAGACGTGGTTCTGGGTTCTGGGGGTTAGTGCTCCGTGTGTTCTTAGGCAAACACACGGAGAACTCTCTGCCTGCATGTGGACAAAACAAATAATAAAGGAGGATGTTAGAAGGTGATAAATGCTAAGGATAAAAAGTAACGCGGGGGCGTGGAGGGCTGCCATTTTAGATACTGAGAAGGTGGGTTCTCCGTAAAACCCTGAAGGAAGTGAGGGCGTAAGCCATGCATCTCTGGGGGACGGGCATTCCTGGCAGAGAGACCAGCAAGTGCAAAGGCCCTGGGGTGGGAATGACCCGAGTGCGTTTGAGAAACAGCCCAGAGATAGTTTGGCTGCAGCAGAGTGAGGACTGGGGGCGGTGAGGATAGTAGCAGATGAAGCCAGAGAAGTTATGGGTGCCCTGAAGGCTACCGTCAGAACTTTGATGTTCCCCGGAGTGACAGGCTTCAGTGGCTGAGTGGCAGCTCTGACTTGGGCTTTCCCAGGATCACCCTGGCTGCTGTGGGGACAGAGGTGGATGCAGAGAGCTGGGTGAGGGGCTAGTGCAGCCGTCTAGGCGTCACAGGTCAGGCTGTCTGGGCGGCAGGCTCTGAGGTTTGGGATAGTGAGCAGGAGGCTCAGTAGAAGTGCTCTCAGGGTCAACACCTGTAAGGGAGCTGACAGAGCAGAGCTGGGCGGAGGGGGAAGCTGAGCGACAATGCAGACCCAGTAGGAACCTCAGCTGAATCCATGGGGATCCCCCGAGTTGTCTGCACTGGGACACGGAGGCCGAGGCTTCATACCCACCGTGACCAGGCATTGCAGTGGTCCCGTGTCCCACCCGGGAGGGACTGCTGGCTCTGCTCAGCAGAGAAACAGAACTAATAGGACGTGTGCCTGTGTGTGTGTGTGTGTGTGTGTGTGTGTAGTTGGCTCACGGAATCATGGAGGCAAGGGAGTCCTGAGAACTGCAGGTGATCAGCAAGCTGGAGACTCAGGAGAACCAGTGCTTCCTTCCAGTCTGAGTCCCAAGGCCTGAGAGCCAGGAGGGCTGCTGGCGTGGGCCCTCGCTGAAGGCTGGCAGGTGGAGACCCAGGATGAGCTGGTGTTTCAGTTCAGATCTGAAGACAGTCTGGCTGGAAGCAAGCTCTATAAATTGGGTGGGGGCGGGGGGTAGGGGGAGGCAGCCTTTTTTTTTTTTAATGATTTTTAAATTGGTTTTTAGAGAGAGAGGAAGGGAGAGGGAGAGAGCGAGCGAAACATCGATTGGCTGCCTCCTGCACTTCCCCTATCAGGAACTGAGCCTGAAACCCGGGCATGTGCCCTGACTGAGAATTGAACTGGCAACCTTCTGGTTCACTGGACAATGCTCAACCAACTGAGTCATGGCCGCCAGGGCAAGGCAGCCTTTTTGTTCACATCAGGCCTTTAACTGATTGGACGGGGCTTGCCCATATTAGGGAGGGCGATCCACTGTCCTTGGTCTACTGATTTAACTGTTGTTCTCATTGGAAAGATACCCTTACAGAAACAGCCAGACAATGTTTGGCTAAATATCTGGGCACCGCCAAGCTCGGTCAAGTCAACACATAAAATTAACCACACGTGACAGTCTCCGCGGGGGGCTGCCAGCTAAGGGCTGATGCCAGCAGTGCTCCCCTCCCAGCAGGTGCTGGGCAGCTCCTCACAGCAGCCACCACACCAGGCAGGAGGAGGCAAAGGCTCAGGGCAGGTGGCAGTTGTGGAGGAGGCAAACCGTGTTTTGCAAGTAAGCCAACAGGATTTGCTGGCAGATGGGGTGTGGGGGGTTGGTGAGAGGAAACCGAAGAGAACTCCCAGAGTTTGGTCTGAGCTGCAAGAAAGGTGGGGCTACCACTGCTTGAGGGGGAGGACTATAGGGACAAATTTGGGGACGTCAGGAGCTCAGCATGGCCATGTGGGGTTTGAGAGCCAGTGTGACGTGCCAGCAGGACTGTCAAAGTGGTAGAGGTGAGCCTGGAGTCCGGGGGAAGAGGTCAGGCTGGGAGTATAGTCACAGATGCTGGCCTCCGAATGGGGACACCGGGTGGGGAGGTGCCCGCCACCCGGCTGCGTGATCTCCGGTCCCGCCGTGTGCTCCCCGTGTCCCCCGCACAGCGATGATTTTCTCTAAATGTGAAAGAGGGTATTTCCTTCCTCGATGGAATCGGTTCCATTTGTGTGTGAAGCTACTTGTCTTATACGATCGCATTCAGCCAAGGTTCTGAAACACATAGAACAAAAAACTGAACTTAAAAAAATGGAATCGTGGGAAATATATTCTGAAGTAGGAGGGCTGGATGACAGAGATGTGAAATACTGACCTATCAGCTGCAGTGGTTCTCAACCTTCTGGCCCTTTAAACGGTTCCTCATGTTGTGACCCAACCATAAAATTATTTTTGTTGCTACTTCATAACTGTAATGTTGCTACTATTATGAATTGTAATGTAAATATCTGATATGCAGGATGGTCTTGGGCCACCCCTGTGAAAGGGTCGTTTGACCGCCAAAGGGGTCGCAACCCACAGGTTGAGAACCGCTGAGCTAAGGGCTACGGAGTCCCTGAAAAGGGACTTGGTGGCTTGGTGCTCCCTGGCAGCCGAAGGAAAGGCGGTGTGGCCTGCTGCCCTGGCAATGCTTAGCAGAAGCAAGCAGGCCCATCCTCCAGGGAAAGCCACGGTTCCCCTCGCTCTCAGCTCGAAAAGAAACGTCCTAACAAGGCTTCCTAGAGGATCTGGGCAGGACTGGTCCCTCCCCCGGGGAGAGAATTCTTCCTGCCTGAGCCTTCTCTGCCTGGGCCTCAGCAGCTAACCTGGGGCAGGAACTCCGCCTCAGCTCCCCGGCTCTCTAAGGTAGTGATGGCGAACCTATGACATGCGTGTCAGAGGTGACACGCGAACTCATTTTTTTGGTTGATTTTTCTTTGTTAAATGGCATTTAAATATATAAAATAAATATCAAAAACATAAGTCTGTGTTTTCCTATGGTTGCAAATATAAAAAAATTTCTATATGTGACACGGCACCAGAGTTAAGTTAGGGTTTTTCAAAATGCTGACACGCCGAGCTCAAAAGGTTCGCCCTCACTGTTCTAGGGGATTGGGAGCAACAGAGCTTCACGTTGGCTTGTAAATACCGATTCTGTGGTCCAACCCAGGCAGGCTTGACTCTGGGAAAGCCCCTGGATGCCTCTTACCCCCTCCTTGGAGGGGAGCTCTCCTGGAAGGGAAGGCGAGTCCCCCTCACCCCAAGGGGGAGGGAGGGCTCTGGGCTCCTGTGTTAGGGATGCCTCTGCCCGCTGCCTGTCTGCTCCCCACGGCAGGGGCTGTGGTCCCACCTCCGGGGCTGGAACCACAGCAAAGCGTGAAGTCACTCTTGTCACCTTGATACACACCATAGAGTTTGCCTATTTATTATGTTCATGTCTCCCTCTTTAGAATAGAAGTTCCATGAAGGGAGGACTTGGTTTAGTTCTTCTTTATTTCAAATACCTAGGACAGTTATGGGCACATGGTAGGTGTTCAGTCCGTATTTGCCTGAATGAACGGGCTAACAGGGTGGGAAGTGCCCACTCTCATTGTGCCCTCACGTCCCTGCTCCTGGCCTGACCCTCTCCATGGGGGTCATGTTCATGGCCTGGAGGGACCAGAATGCTCCGTGGATGCTGGCGATGCTGGGTCCCAGGCGCCAGGCGGACGGTTGAGGCTGAGGCTATGCTGCTCACACACCAGGCCCTGACACTTAGACTGATCCGGGTGAGTCTGAGTTCCACCCACTCTATAGGAGGGAGAGCCACGCCCTTCCTGGCCTCTCCGGAAGCTGGGGTTATAAACAAAGTCCCTCCAGCTGGCATTCCTGGGCTCTCCCGTGTGCCCGGCCCTGGGACACGCACTTCAAGTGTGTATCTCACTGTATGTTCAAAACGGCCTCATGAGGTGGGTTCACCAATCACCATTGCTTATGGAAAGGACCGAGGAGCCTATCATTCATTCATTCATTCATTCATTCATTCATTCAGCAAACACGTACCGAGTGCCTCCATGTGCCAGCCCCTCTGCAGCACCCGGAGGCCGGTCACAGAGCTCATAGTGACAGCGGGGTCTGGACCAGGCACCGCGATGCCAGAGGCCACGCTGCTGCTCTCCTGCATCCTCCTGCACCCTGACCCACAGCAGCTGTCACTCAGATGTGGAGGGGCGGGACCAGGGCATCTAGCTTTCTCTCACCTCATAGAAGGAGGAGATGGCACAGGCCCACAGGCATGATGGGAAGGGCCGCACCAGCCCTGTGACTCTCGCCTGCTGGGAAGGGCTTTGATGGGGTCCAGGGCCGAACACAGCTTTCCCAGCACCTAGATTGTCAGCATCTGGGCGTTCTTGAGAAGGACTCTCTTCCCAATAAGGAACGTGGGGCACTTCCACTGTGGGGGTGGCAGTCTGCAGGGGTGGGGCAGGGGGTCAGAGGTCCCAGCCTTGCCCTCAGATAACCCGGCACTGGCCAGGGTCTTGGCTGTGGTCTGGGGTTTTCCTTCAGGAGCCGACCTCTGAGACAGGGCATCCGCATGCCAGCAGAGCTGTGCCCCGGCAAGGCCGCAGTGGGGGACCCTGAGTGGCACGCTTTTCTCTGGGTTCCTGGGCTGCCGCTGATGGAGGAGTGGCTCCCACCCAAGTGCCGCGGAACTAGCCTTCCCACCTCCCCTCCGTGGGCATTGCTTAGAGGTGGGATGTGGAGATGCAGACTCTAGCCAGACTGCCTGGGTGGGATCTCAGCTGCAACCAGACCAGGCAGTGCAGCTCCGCCTCGGCTCTTTCCTCCATAGAACGGGGGATAAGAGTGTCTTTGACAGCGCACACCACGTCAGTGTTAGCTGACCCACCTTTCTGTTTCAGACGGAAGTCGTCAACACCATGTGTGGCTACAGAACGATCGACAAGGAGGTAATGTCTTCCAAGTCTCCAGGAAGGTGGCTCTTCCTGTCCTCTCCCCAGGGTGACTGCAGGGGCCCCTGGGGGTGGGCTCCTGGCTGCTGAGATTTTCCAGCGTCTCTGGCTGTGACCAGGAGCCAGGGACTGGCACAGAGGGGCTCAGGGCGCCACGAGCCCCCTAGGCTGGGAGACGCCGCCTGCCAGGGTTGGCCTGGGCCTGCTGTGGACTTGTCGGCGAGGCACGCTCAGGTGCCCGGCGTGCCCAGCGCCAGCCTGCCTCTGCCCTCGGAGCACCCGTTTGCCGATGGCTCCCACTGGTTCTCTCAGCCTGGGACCCAGGAGGCCCTGGAGGACTGAGCCCTCAGGATCCCTCCTGGGTCAGCTTCCTGAGCGGCTCCCTGGGCTGGGAGAGAGGCCGGGGCAGTGCTGAGAGGGAGCTGAACCGGATGCCCGAGACGCCTCTGAGCAGCGGTCCTTGCAGCGCGGCCCCAGGCCAGCCGCACGGCCCTGGGAGCTCATTGGAAACACACATGCTTGGGGTGGGCCCGGAAGGTGATTTGATACACACGTGAGCTGTAGAGCCATAGACCCAATGGCCCTCAAGCCATCAGACCCAATGGCCGGTGTGTATACTAACCTCTTGGTAATGCCCTAGATATTATCCTGAAATGAAATCCACAGATAATATGACCTGTCACCTACCTGCACACCTGATTTCAAAACAAGTAACCTGATCTAACTGAGATGGAAGGAGAAATGAAATACAACAACTTATAACCATACAACACATTTCAACAAAGGGCTCAGGCACCAGGTCGATGCCCAGAAGACACAGTGCAGTCAGGTGTCTGCACACAGGGGCGGCGGCTGTCATGTTGGCAACTTGCATTATTTTTAAAAAACATGTTTTTTTTAAAATGGTAAACAATTCTCGATAAAGTTCCACACAAAATAAATTATAATCGTCCCTTAATTTACATAGTCGCACCTCTGCAGAATTCAGTGTATGTAGTAAGACCCCACTTTGGTTTTCATACGTGCCTGGAGTTAGGCTTTGGGCTCAGATAACTATGAGTGGGTTTGCACCCACGTGAGTGCCTGCGGGACATGGAGAGCAGGCAGGCAGGGAAGTGGGTAAAGTAGGATGGCTCTGAGCTCTGAAGTCCCTCGGTCCCCAACCCCATTCGCTGTGACCGCCAGCAGCGCCACCACAGCGCTCCCGTGCTCTCGCTCCCATGCTCTCGAGGGAACACAACTGCCCCCTGAGACTCAGTGATCTGGAGCCGCCTTCTTGCCTGCATATGTGCAACAGGTTCAGGGAGGCTGAGGGACTTGGCCAGACCTCGAATGGGTGGTCGTTGGGACCGGGGTGCTGCCCGGGGAGGGGCTCAGCCGGGCTCTTTCCCTGCAGCGCCTCAGCGTGCAGGACGTCATCTACGTGCGGGGCTGCACCAACGCCGTGCTCATCTGGTTCATGGACAACTACACCATCATGGCCGGCCTCCTGCTGGGCATCCTGCTCCCCCAGGTGGGCTGGGCCCCGCTCCACTCAGGGTGGGGAGCGGGAGGCAGGGCGGTGGGCGGGCTGTGGGCTCAATAAGGGTGGCAGGTGGTTGCAGGTGCAGAGGAGGTACAAAAGGGGCGGGTGAAGAAGGCTCTTGTACCGGCAAGCTGGGCTCACCTGGGAGGGCTGAGGGCTGGAAGGAGAGGGCGCATGGCAGTAGCATTGCTCATAAAGCTCTTCCGAGTGCTTCCCCGGCACTGCCTCCTCCTGTCCTGTGAGGTAGGTCCTGTTATACCCATTTTACAGAGGAGGGAACCGAGGCTCGGCAGGGTTAAGTGACTTGCCCAGGGTCCTCCAGGTTGTGAGTGGCATAGCTGGGGTGGGGACAGGAGTCCCAGGATGGAGGAACCTCTGCTGATGGGCACAGGGGAGGTCTCTGGGGTTTCCTGGGAGGGCCGAGGAGGGCCCAGGGTGGGGCTGCTGACAGTGGGGGTGCTGGGGAGAAGGCTGTGCCCTGGGGTTTCCAGGCCAACGGTGCCATGAGTGCTCCTGACTGGCTGCCTGGGCTTCTGGGAACGGGGCTGCCGGAGAGGGCTGGGCTGCCCGATCCCCAGCAGCCTCACCGCCTGCCCTTCTTCTCAGTTCCTGGGGGTGCTGCTGACGTTCCTGTACATCACGCGGGTGGAAGACATCATCACGGAGTACTCGGTCACCGACGGGCTGCTGGGGCCTGGCGCCAAGCCCCGCATGGACACGGCGGGCGCGGGATGCTGCATGTGCTACCCCAGTTAGGGCCGGCCTGGGCCAGGGCGTCAGCAGGACGGTGCCAGCACAGCCCCGCCTCGTGGGCGCTACATAGGACAGCGGTCCTCTCTCCGGGCGGCACTGAACCAAGCCTGGCTGTTTGCTCTGGTGGCCGGCTCGGGCCTCCCGTGGCCACTGCCTCCCTGGAGGACGGAACCTGAGGCCTCCCCAGCTGCCGTCCGTGTCTGCTCGCTGCGGGGCACAGGGACCAGGGTGGCCTGGGCTGCGGGGAGGGGATGCTCCACACTCAGCTCAGGGCCCAGTCGTTTCTGGCAGTGCCTTGGCCTTGGATGTTTATGCCCCTCTGGGGGCGGTTTTCCGTGGTTTGTAAACGGGAGAGAGGAGAGCAGGTGTGCCCCGCGGTGCAGGCGGGGAGGTGCACACCCCAGGCCCGACCCTCGGCCATGCCCCAGGGCAGGTGGGCCTGTTCCTCAGCCTCCAGGTGCCTTGAGCCCTCCCCAGGGCTGCTGCTTTGCTTGGTCCTGTTTTTTACGTGATTTTGTAACGCTCATTTTGTACACAGTTAACAGGAGTTTCCGACTAATCAAAGCTGGGTGTGTCCCACACACTCCACTCTTTCCCTCTAAGCCGGTTTATTAATCAAACAATAAAGACTTGATTTTTTGGTGTGTCTTTCATTTGTGCTGCTGGGTGGGTGGGGAGGGTGAGGAAGGCCTGAACGTGGACTCGGCAGCCCCGTGTTGGTGCAGGACCAAAGGGGTCCACCCTGGGGCCCAGATTTGGGACAGCGGGGACACGGAGGCCGGGAGACTCCGCAGCTGGCCCGAGGCTGCCCGCACGAGTCGGAAGGGCCTCTCCCGTTCTTCGTTCTTCTTCGGTGTTGCCACTTAAGGAAATGGCTTTTCCCAGCGGGGCCTGTGGGCTGAGCCTGCAGCCTGCCTTTCCTGCTAGGAATTCGCTGGTGGGAACCCTCCGGGGAGGAGGCAGAGATGACTGCCTCCTTTACAGACGGGGAAGCTGAGGCCAAGCCACCTATGGCATGAGGCTCCTCCTCTGGGAAGGGGCGGAAGGGGACTAGGAAAGCCTTGGGTCTGGGAGCAGCAGTGCCCGCAGCCCACGGTGGCTTCAGCACCAGGGTGACTGTCCCTCCTTCAGGAAGCCGTGCACTTGTTCCCAGGGGCGGGGGCGGGCGAAGGCCGCGGGATGCCAAGCACAGCCTGGTGCTGACTGCCCCCTGCTGGAGACAGCAGGCCCTACATGGATCCGTCCACCCCTGCCTTCCTGCAGCCCCACGACTTGGACTCTAGATTCTCTATGGCAGCGGTTCTCAACCTGTGGGTCGCGACCCCTTTGGGGGTCGAACGACCCTTTCACAGGGGTCGCCGAAGGCCATTGGAAAACACATATATAATTACATATTGTTTTTGTGATGAATCACTATGCTTTAATTATGTTCAATTTGTAACAATGAAAATACATCCTGCATATCAGATATTTACATTACGATTCATAACAGTAGCAAAATTACAGTTATGAAGTAGCAACGAAAATAATTTTATGGTTGGGGGTCACCACAACATGAACTGTATTAACGGGTCGCGGCATTAGGAAGGTTGAGAACCACTGCTCTATGGGGTTCTTAGGAGCCAGGGCAATAGAATCAAACAGCAAGAGCCCCAAACCTGATGTACTTAATCTAGGGGTGTTAAGGGGCATGTCCATCACACCCAGGATTAAGTGGTGGGATGCTTGGTCGGCTACGCGTACAAGCCTAACTTAGCATGTGTAGGTTCAAAAGGACAGAGTGCACCCATAGCAAACATCAGCGAGCGTACCTGTGTCTAGACTTGTACGTGTCTGAAAATCTTACAGATATTAATTCCTTTAATGCTCACAGCTGTCTGTGGTAATTCTTGTCATCTTCATTTTATTGATGGAGAAACTGAGGCACAGAGTAGCTGAGTAACTGGCCCGAGGTGCACGGCTGGTGACGGACAAAGCCATGACATGACCCAGGTAGAATCTCCCAGGGCACTCAGCCCCCTGCTGTGCTGCCTGTTGTCTCGTGTGGACGGAGGTGTGCAAACCAGGCACAGCGCAGCCACCGCCGCAGCCTCTGCTGGTCCCCATCTTGACCTCTGGACACGAGGCCAGCACCAACAGTGCCTGGCTGGGGGCCTCCTGGCCCCGGGCTCTGGCTGTTCTCCGAGGATGCGCGCCATGCTCGGAGCGGCCTTTGGGGCAGCAAGGGGCGGAGACACTGAGGTTGGGGACGGCACTGGGTGTACTTGTCCACAGCCACTTTACCCCAGAACCTGGGAGGCTGGTCGCCTTGTCCTCCTCTTTCCAGCGCCACCCGCAGGCGCCCCTCCTCTCGCTGCTGCTCACGGGGACCAGGGACCATGGGTGGTGCCCGCAGAGGACTGCGCTCAGTGGGCACTTTTATTTCCGTCCAGTGCTCAGCCCCTCCCCTCTCCAGAAAGCAACGCGGAGCACATGGCGAGGACGGCTTAGTCCTGTGGTTGGGATGCCTCTCCTTTTGTGCGGAAAAGCCAGTGACATCACCTGGGCCCGTTGCCTCGCAGGCATGGAGGAATGACCCTCAGAACGAGTCCTTTTCCCACACCAGGGCACACAGAAAGTGACGGTGTGTGTGCAGGCCTCGATGTATGTGAAACAGGATCTGTGGGCTTTGATTTTGGACATGCTTGCTATATAATTAAAAAAAACAGAACCATAAAATGCATTAAGGAAGACTGGCTTTGTATAAAAATCCCAAATACAATATTCCCCAAACTTGGTTTTTAACAGCTTATTGAGGTATGTTTAACATAAACTGCACATATTTAAAGTGACAAATATATTTAAAAAATAAAGTGACAAATATACCATCAATGAAACCACCACCACAATTAAGATAATGAACATAACCATCACCCTGAACGTTTCCCTCTTATCCTTTAGTAATCCCTTCTTTATAGCCCTCCCCTCAGTCCCAGTCTAAGGAAACCACGGGCCTGCTTCCCGTCCCTTTAAATTACTTTGTATTTTCTATAATTGTACATAAGTGGACGTATGCAGCAGGTACTCTCCACTTGTCTGTTCTTTCATGTAACAGAAGTATTCTGAGATTCATTTATTTTGTAGCATATATCAGTAGTCCATTCCTTTTTATTTCTCAGTTGTATTCTTTTTAAAAATATATATTTCTTTATTGATTTCAGAGAGGAAGGGAGGAGAAAGAGATAGAAACATCTATCTCTAATGATGAGAGAGAAACACTGATCGGCTGCCTCCTACACGCCCCAGCCTGGAACACAGGTATGTGCCCTTAACTGGAATCAAACCTGGGACCCTTCAGTCTGCAGGCTGATGCTCTATCCACTGAGCCAAGCCGGCCAGGGCTCTCAGTTGTATTCTATTTATGGATGTGCCATAGTTTATTTATCTATGCACCTACTGATGGACATTTGTCTTGTTTTTATTTGTTACTGCTATTTCAAATAAAACTGCTGTGAACATTCATGTACATGTCTTTATGTAGAAATATACTGTTAACCCTCAAACAACCCCTAGGGCACTCAAAAATCTGGGAATATCTTTTTTTGCCCCCAAAACTTAACTATAGTTGGCCCTTGACATCTGTAGATTCAACCAACTGAGGATCCAAAGCAGTATTTTTGACCCACAATTGGGAACCCGAGGTTGGGAATCTGCGGTTGGGAATGTGAAAATACTGTTTCTTCGATCCGCCGTTGGTTGAATCTGCGGTGAGAAGCCCACGGATACTAGGGCCGAGTGTATTTTCCGCGTGTAAGTGGACCCACACGGTTCAAAACTGTTATTCAAAGGCCAACTGCACTTCCATTTCTCTTCGGTAAATATCTCAGAGTGGACAACTGGATCGCATGGTAAGTGTATGTCTAACTTTTTTTTCTCTCTCTCGTTTGTTTTTAATCCTCACCCGAGGAAACTTTTCCATTGGTTTTTAGAGAGAGTGGAAGAGAGAGGGAAAGAGAGAGAAATATCAATGTGAGAGAAACACATCGGTTGGTTGCCTCCAAGCAGGGCCCTGGCCAGGGAAGAGCCTGCAACCAAAGTATGTGCCCTCGGCCGGAATCAAACCCGGGACCCTTCACTCTGCAGGCTGACGCTCTGTCCACTGAGCCACGCCAGCGAGGGCTGTATGTCTAACTTTTAAAGAAATTGCCAAAGCATATTCCAAAGTGGATGCATGATTTTTTCTCCTCTAGATCCTTGCCAATATTTGGTATGGTCGGTCTTCTTAACTTTGTGGTGATGTTTCGTTGCAGTTTTATTTTGCATTTCCTACATAATTAACCATGTTAAGCATTTTTTCATGGGCCTATTCACTGTCCACATAATTTCTTTGTTGAATCATCTTTTTAAATATTTAAAACAATTTATTATTTGTTTTCTTATTATTGAGTTTTGAAAATTCTTTATGTAATCTATATACAAGTCCTTTATCAGATATACAATTTGCAAATATTCTCTCCTAGTCTGTGGCTTGTCTTTTCATTCTCTTAACAATGGTTTTTAAAAAGCAGAGGTTTTCACTTGATGAAGCCCAATGTCTTTCTTTTGTGCATCGTGCCTTTGGTATCATATCTAAGAAACCTTTGCCACAAAGGTATTTTCTTTTAGAAGTTTTATAGTTAAGTAAAGCAATTACATTTAGGAGGGACAGTCACTCTGGTTCTAAAGCCACTGTGGGCTTGTGAGTTAATTTTGAGTTAATTTTTGTATGTGGCACAAGATATGAATTGAAATTCATTTATTTTGTCTATGAATATCCAATTGCTCCAGCACCATTTGTTGAAAGATGTTCCTTTCTTCACTGAATGGCCTTTGCAGATTTGTTGAAAATCATTTTCCATATACGTGTGGCTTTATTTCTGGGTTCTCTTATATGCGGAATGATTTCACTTACATGTGGAATCTATGAACAAAATAAACTAACAAACAAAATAGAAAGACTCATAGAGACAGAGAACAGACTGACAGCTCTCAGAGGGGAGGGGTGTGTGGTAGGGGCTGGGTGAAAAAGATGAAGGGATTAAGAAAACAACAACTCATAGATAGGCAACAGTATGGCGATCATCAGAGGAACAGGGCCGTGAGGGAGACAGGAGAGGGAAAAGGGGAGATACATGGTGATGGAAGGAGACTTGACTTTGGGTAGGGAACATACAATACAACATACAGATGAGTTGTACACTTGAAACCTATATAATTTTATTCACCAGTGTCACCCCAATAAATTCAATAAAAAATTAAAAATTATTCTGTTTTATTCAATGCTGAATAGAAAGTGTGACAGTAGGCATCCTTACTTATTCCTAATTTAGGGGGAAAGCATTCAGTCTTTAATTATTAAGTATGTTAGATGTAGGTTTTTCACTGATGTCCTTTATCAGGTTGAGGAAGGTCTCTTATATTTCTAGTTTACTGAGAATTTTTATCAAGAATGGATGCTGGGTTTTGTCAAATGCTTTTCCTGCATCTTTTAAAGTGTGTTAATATGGTGAATTACATTGATTTTCAAATGTTAAACCAACCTTCCTGGAATAAAGCCTCCTCAATCATGATGCATTACCTTTTGAATATATTGTTGGGTCTGGTTTGCTAAAATTTTGTTTAGAAGTTTTGCACCCGTGTTCGGAACAGACACTGGACTGTAGTTTCTTGTAATGTTTTAGTCTGGTCTTGGTAGCAGAGGAATGCTGGCTTCATGGAATTAGTTGGGAAATATTCCTTACTTTTCAATTGTGTGGAGTTGGTATTATTTCTTCTTTAAAAGTTCGATAGGATTCGCCAATGAAGCTACCTGGGCCCGGAGGGAGGTTTCTTGTGGGAAGGTTTTTAACTACAAGTCTGATTTCTTTAATGGGTATAAAGCTATTTCGGTTATTCATTTCTTCTTGAGAGCTTTGGTAGTTGAGTCCTTCAAGGAATTTGTCCATTTCTCCTAAGATGTCAAATTTATTGGCACAAAGTCGTTCATAACATTCCCTTCTTATCCTTTTAATATCTGTAGGACCTGAGTGATTACATCTTTTTATTCCTGATATTGGTCATTTGACTTTTCTCTTTTCCCTGATTAGAGGCCAGGGGTTTATCAGTTTTATGGATCTCCTCCAGGAACCAGCTGGATCATTCTCAGGAGCATATAAACAAGTCATTCCTATTCCTATCTGAAAACACGCAAGCAGGCAAAGCTTTCTTGATCTTCCTACCCCTCTAGCCTCCGCCCTATTTCTCTCCTTCCCTCCCGTCACAACTACCACTTTCAAAGTGTCTCTGATTTCTCTCCTCATTCACTCTCAAACCTCCCGAAGAGGGCCCTTGTCCCCCTGCTGCCACCCAAATTGCTCTGAACAAGATCACCAATGACCTCCTCACGCCTGAGTCCAATGCTCTCTCCTTATCTCCCTGACTGGTCAGCAGCCCTTGGCCATCTGGTCACCCTCCTCCTTGCAGTGCTTTCTGTCTGTCTTCCAAGACAGCACCTTGCCTGGTTTCTCTGCCTTCTGTGGCCACCCAGTCTCAGGTGTTGGTTCCTCTTCCCCAATCTCAGAGTCTGAGGGCCTCGTCGGTCTGGTCTGTCTGCACACACTCCAGCCTCGTGGTTGTAAAAACTCCCAAGATGACCTTCCTCCCTTTGACGCAGACATCCACTGACTACTCAACACCCCCACTTGGATGTCTAATAGCAAAAGGCACCCCAAGCCTAACATTTCCTGTGCTGACTCCTGATATTCCCCCCACGCCTGCCCCTGAAGCTCCTTCCATATCTCAGGAACGGCCACTCCAGCCGGCCAGCTGCTTAGGCCAAGGGCCTCGGAGTCAGACGTGGCTGTTCTTTGGACGCCCCCCGCCTTTGCGTGTGCTGCCTCCTCTGCCTGAAGTGCTCTCCTCTCAGATGTCCGCATGGCTGGCTCTCACTTTCATCTGGTCAAATGTCCCCTCCTTGGTGAGCTCGGCCTTGGCCACCCTTGATAAAACTGCAGTCTTTCTCCTTAAAAAATTATTTTTTATTGCTTCCAGAGAGGAAGGGGGAGGGAGAGAGAGAGAAACATCAATGACGAGAGAGAATCATGGATCAGCTGCCTGTTGTGCATAGCTCTGTGCTCATCTCTCTTCACCCAGCATGGCCCACAGTCACTAGGAGGCTCTAGAAAAGGGAACTGGGATTGGAAGGGTCAAGGAATGTGCTTGGGGCCCATCTAGAAAGTGACGCAGTCAGGATTTGAACACATGTCTGACTCCGAAGTCCTCGCTCCCCATGTTGTGCTGGCCTGGCATGTGAGGTCCTACCCTGGACCCTTGCTCCAGTCAGCAGGTCCCGGGACTTTTCCAGTTCATTCTTAGCTCAGATGGTTCTACCTATCGTCTCACCAGAAATATCCAGCTCTTGACTCTTCCCCCTGCCCCTCCCTGTTTCCTCGGAGTCTCATGTCAGTTCTCTGTTATTTTATGATCGCCCATTTTGTAGATGAGGAAAACTGAGGCCAGACTACTTTAATAAGTTGTATGCCAAGAGGCTCTGTTAGCAACCCCAGAGCCTGATTCCTTTAAAGCCCCTGCCCTGCCTACCACCCTCCTGGGGCCTGGGAAGTGCCCAGAAATATTATGGGACCTCTCTGTCCCGCACAGGGTCCTGGTTTCCCAAGGTCTGTGAGCCTTGGAAGGGAGCCTGATTTTCAGTCCTGAGAACCCAGGGAAGTACAAGTCTTCTGGCTTGACTGCATGTTGCCACTAGGTGGCGCTGCTGGCCTGCTGCTTGGAGCCCTGCACTCAACTCCACCCTCCCCATCCCCCAGAGCCTGGGCCCTGGCTGGGGCCCTCAGCTTGAGAGTGCCTCCCCACCCCCTACTCGAAAAGAGTGGGCCACAATGTCAACGAGCCTAAAATACTACATGTACCGGCATATAGTAGGTGCTCAATAAATAATCGTTAAATGAATGACTATTCTAAGAAGTTGGCATAGATGAGATTTTTCCATCCCTATTTTATAGCCTAGGAAACCGAGGGCAGATACTAACAACAGTTAATAAGTTACTATTATTGACTATTGGTGGGTGGGCACTGAGCTGAGCTCATTTTATTCTTCATCCTATTTAGTCCCAGCAACGAGGCAGGTGCTTTCATATTCCCATTTTGCAGGTGAGAACACTGGGGTTTAGCGAGGCCAGTCAGTGGGATAGAAGGACCAGGACTGGAAGCCCTCTGCCTGCATCTGATCAGGATCACCTATTGGTATAATGCCTTCTCCTTTGCACACCCCACAAAGAACCCCAGGTAAAGCACCCCAACCCTGCTCAGCCAGCACAGCCTCAGGCCTGGGCATCATGTGACCACCAGAGGGAGGCCTAGGTCTATAATCAGCCAAGGAAGGGGCTGGAATGAGGCTGGGAGGCTGGCAGGGACTGAGATGCCAGGAGGAGCAGTGCGGGCACCTGGCCTCGAGAGGGCAGCCTCTTCCTTTGTGAAAGGAGGGTAACCGCCCACACCTGGCCTGCTGGGTTCCTGTGGGCGACCTGAAACCACACCTGTCAGGCTGCTGCCCTGCGAGGCTCAGCTCCCAAGTCCTGGCCCCACGCAATGAGTAACAGTGGTGACACGGGGTCATGGAATACATGATCTCTCTTGGTTTGCTTTGCATACTATCCATCTCCCCACTGACAAGCAGGATTTTGCTTTGCTTCATGCACCGTCTCCCCCAGGGTTCAGAGCGCCCTGTCTGGGCCGGGGTCCAGCCCCATCGGTCCAGGGGTTCCCAAAGGTGTGGACGGAGTCGGCGAAGAATGTTTGACACGGAGACAGGGTTCAGAACTCTAGCTCTCTTTAGTCTCCATGGAACTTCCTGTGCCTAGCTGAGGCCACAGAGAAAGATCCAAAGGCAAGCTGAGCCTTTGTTTTTAGTGTCAGAGGTAAACAAGGTAGTGGTTTCCATAGTTACACTGTTCTTGTGAGTTTCACTTGTTTACACTGTTCTTGTGAGTTTCACTTGTTTTTGTTCTTGTTGCACTTCCCTCAGCCCATTAGCTTCCCAGGTAAGATCTAGGGAGCGTCATAAGGTCAAACCTAATTATGCTTCAGAGGACTGTGCCCTCTAAGCTGGGACTTGTTTGTGACTTTGCCAACAGGTCAGTCCGAGGTTTAACCCTATAGCGGCTCCCCCCATGTCTGGTGCACAATGGGTGCTCAGTAAGCAGGTGCCGAGGGAGTGGAAGTGGTGGGGAGCATGTGGCGTCTGCGCTGGGCGGGCCCCCGGAAATTCAGGGGGACCCTTGTATCTCACAAGCGAACCCCAGGGGGCCGGGCCTGGGGTGCTGCGCTGCCTTCCGGCTGTCAGCCTGGTCAAGTCTTTGTCCCTCTCTGGACCTCTCTTCCCTCTCCAAGGGGAGCATCTCAGGGTTCCTAGGTGTGATGGCTGGGGCGGGGGGGGGGGGTCATGCCAGGTGTAAGGGTATCCTTTACTGCCACCTGTCACCTTGGCCCATGGCTGTGTTTCCCCTCCCTCTTCCTGCTCTCGCGTCCTTTCCTCCATCTGCCACAGTGAACATGGGGTGGCTGCTCCTCCCCCTTCCAACATCCAATGAAAAAGCCAGTGAAATCGCTGCGCACAGGAAAATATCTGCATCAACTTAAGAAACTAAGCCTGTGTTGGAGGCAGATCTTGTAGCAGCTTCTAGGAGGGACCCCATCAGCAAGGGGCAGGTGGGGGCTCAGCCTCCTGGCGGGGTTTTCATGACTGGCCTATCTGTCCTCCTGATGCTGACTTGGGAGGTGCTGGGGAGCCTCTGGAGCAAGGCAGTGGAGTTCCTCTCAGAATCACCTGGGCCCTGCTGGCAGCAAAGAGGGCCTCAGAAACCAACTGCAGTGAGAAGAGCCACTCAAAGGCTCCTGGCCCGTGTCGCCGGGACTAGAACAGGGTCTCCCACAGGGAAGGGAACCAGCATGCGGAGAATATCAGCCGAGGCTTGGCTGGTACCACATACCCCGTATCTCCCACCTTCGCTCTCTGAGGGAGATTCCACCAGGGTCTCAGGATCCTATGGAGCCAGGGCACTCCTCACATCCAACGAAGGCCCATACAGACAACTCTTCCTGAGAGAGGCTGCCCCTGGGCCTATGGAAACAGGGGCAGCAACGGGAAGGGAGGACAAGAGGGCAATGGCTACCTCGTAGGTCTCCATAGCTCTGGCTCCTCACAAGACACATAGTAGGGGCTCAGTGAATATTTGTTGAATGAGTATATGACTCAGAGTACAACCTTCTTCAGCAATAGGTTTTACTGGCAAAACTACAATATTTGTTCTTCGGGCTCTATTTAAGACACGAGAGAATACTTATATTACATAAGGGCAAGAGACAGTGGCAAACCAACGCTACAGTAACTGAATTACAATTTGCATTGGATGCAATAAACAGTAAGGCAGAGGGGTTCCCCTCAGAATCATCTGGACCTCTCGGGACAGGAACAATAGAGATGAAGTAAAGAGCTGATCCAGATAAAAATAGAGTGAGAAAAACAACCAGGAAACCTGAGTAAGCAAGCCACCATATTTTTAACATATAAACACAATAGAAGAATTATATAATAATATAAACACAATAGAAGAATTATATAATAAAAAATATCTTGAACCATGCCTCCTAAAAGTTCAGGAAAAATAATTTCACATAAAAATAAACAAATATTGAGGCCAAATCTGACTCAAATTTATAAGAAAAACAGAGAATAAGGAACAGGATAATATTAGTACAGACAATAAAAGCACACCAGAAGACAAACCTATACCAAAAAGTGTAAAACTATAACCTATTATCTCAATACATTAAGAAATTAATATAAAACATAAAAGAGTAACTTAAATTAGAATTTTAAAAATCTGAAATGTGGTGACAAAACTTCAGAAGAGAATTAGAAAATAATAGGGAAAACTTCACTTTATAAATTAAAACTAAAACAGAAGGAACAAAACAGTGAATAGAGACAACAGATAATGTGTTAAGAGAAAAAGAAGGTGACAAATATTAAAGATGGACAAAGAAGATCCAATATATCCCTGAAGAAGAAAACAAAAATACAGGTAACAAACAAGCACTTAAAACTATTATTCAAGAAAACTTTCCTGAAATAAAGAAGGATTAGAAGTCATGTTTTGAAAGAGCACACCATATATCTGAAAATATCAGCCTAGAAGGAACAACACCAAAAACACCCTTGGGAATTTCTCTGGTCATCTAGGGGATGTGTCCTGAGTTCAGCACTGGAAGGTGGGAGTCTACACTGGTGAGGACAGCTCTGGAGTTTACAACTTCAGGGTGATGCCAACCTCCAGACTGTGGGCGGCCAAAGTGAACTGAAGATAACTGTCCTGGGCTGAGGAACAGAGGTGCCAGGTGAATTTCCCAAGGGGTGTCGAGGTTCCGCTGAACAATGGCAGCCCTTGATGGGGAGGAGGCAGTGTGATCCAGGTGCCATGTCCTCCTAACTATTGGGTCATCAGAATGTTCCATGATGACCTTGGCTGATGACTGTATGCCTCAGAAAAAGATAAGATTTCCTAACAAAGGTGAACAAGTGAGGATGGTGGGGAAGCTCCTGAGGTGTCAGAGGAGCCAATGCCCCCCCCTTTGCCCCCAGCAGACTCCTCATTGGGGGCAATTCATGATGGAGAGGATATCCAGGAAGGCTTTGGGGGTAGGAGGGTAGATGGTGGGGGCGAGACCAAGGGAGAGGCCAAGTGGATGGAAAAGCTTGCAGTTGCCAGCTGGTGGTAAGAGGACCAGGAGGCGGGATTAGTTACAGACGGTACCTTGGAGTAGAGATTGGTTTTGAATCCCAGCTGGTAGTAGCCTAGCCTCCACTCACAGCCCCTGCTCCCCACTACAACCCACTTCACCTTTTCTCGGAAAGTTCTTCCTGTGCTGAATCCTCAGCCATCTCCTGGGAACTTCCTGTTCTGTTCCTTGAGGCCCTGGGGGAATGACTCCAGCTGCCCAGTGTGGCCCCTCACTGTCCCCAGATGGAGAGGGAGCACCCTAGAGCCCTCAGTTCTGCAGGCACAAGGATTTCTGGCCTTGCCCTCCAGCGGGGCTGTGGCACCAGGCGTGGAGCTATCCCGGCTTTGGCTTGAATCTAATGCATCTAAAACTGCCTTTGCTTTTGAAGCAGTAAGCCTAGCAATTAGGATATAAGGGCCTTGGGAGGAGAAAGACCAGGGTTGGAAACCCTTCTTGGCCACTTGTCAGCTGTGCGATTTTGAGCAAGAACTCACAGTCTAGTCTTCAGCTTCCCCGTTTGAACAGTGAGGGTGAGGATGGGGGCTTTCTCTCTCTCCTTTTGGGAGAAGACTTTCAAGGGTACAGATTCATGGGGCTGCCTTCCCCCCATTTTTCCCCACTTGCCCACGAGGTCCTGGGGAAGGACTCTGGCAGACGTGAGCCATTCTGTCCCCTGTCTTTCCAACTAGGAACGCTGGGGACGAGGGGCATGGGCTTGTCCAGCTGAGGTTGGGCAGCTGCAGGACGGCTTCTGGTTTGGTGGCTTCACCACATACAGCAATCTCCTAAGAGAGGCCAAGGTGTCCATCCTTCTGTCCAGCATCTCTCAGGCTGCTTTACAAGTGCCCTAAAGTCTTAGAGTTTATGGAACTTCTCCCCTTGGGGGAAGCCTACTCCCTACCACATGCCCACAGGTAGGGGCAGGGGAATGCTCTTACAATGAAATTACTCTAGCGCCTACTGGTTGGGGCTGGGTGGTGGTGACCTGGGAGCCTCAGAATCCAGCCCCCCAGTCCCAGCCCAGTCGTGGCTACTTGGGCTGGGCACGCTGGTAGGGGCGGAGGCGAAGGGGGCATTGTCAGGGAAGCCTCCCAGCTGCCCGGCTGGAGGCTGGGAGGCCTGAATAGCTTCACAGCTCGAGGCCGTCTTGCTGAATGGGCGCCTGACCCCTCCCTGGCGGTGGCCCGGAATGGATGACATTTTCATTGCAAACTAACAAGGGGAGAAATCCAATTACCTTACAAAGGGGCTGCCAAAGGGGCCTCAGAGTCTAGGGAGGGAAGGGAGGGCAAGAAGGGGAGAGGGAAGGGAGAGGGTGTGTGTGAGTGTGTGTGTGTGAGTGTGTGTGTGAGTGTGTGTGTGTGTGTGTGTGTGAGTGTGTGTGTGTGTGTGTGAGAGTGTGTGTGTGAGCGTGTGTGTGAGTGTGTGAGTGTGTGTGTGTAAGTGTGTGTGTGTGTGAGAGCGTGTGTGAGTGTGTATGAGTGTGAGTGAGTGTGTGTGTGTAAGTGTGTGTGTGTGAGAGCGTGTGTGAGTGTGTATGAGTGTGAGTGTGTGTGTGTGTGTGTGTGTGTGTGAGTGAGTGTGTGTGAGTGAGTGTGTGTGTGTAAGTGTGTGTGTGAGAGCGTGTGTGAGTGTGTATGAGTGTGAGTGAGTGTGTGTGTGTGTGTGTGTGAGTGTGAGTGAGTGTGTGTGTGTGAGTGTGTGTGTGTGTGTGAGTGTGTGTGTGAGTGTGTGAGTGTGTGTGTGTGTGAGTGTGTGTGTGTGTGTGTGAGTGTGTGTGTGAGTGTGTGAGTGTGTGTGTGTGAGTGTGTGTGTGTGTGTGTGAGTGTGTGTGAGAGTGTGTGTGTGTGTGTGTGTGAGTGTGTGTGTGAAGTCCCCCGCCCTGGGAGGCAGAGGGGGATCGGTGGGACTGGGGCTTTTAACTCATTCCTCTTTGCCAGAGTTCCGCTGGGAAGCTCCGTGCCTGTGGGTGGTGCAGGAGAGGTCCCTGCGCCTCATCCTCTCTGAACCCCACTCTTGGCCCATCGGACTGGGGGTTTCCAGATTGAATCATCAGGTACCCACTGCATAGTTTTTGCTTTCACTTTACCCACCTAAACTATGAATCCTTTTTCTTTAAATTTAAAATATATCACTTAAACAGTGTGTAAAAAGGAAAGTTCATATCCTAACTGTAAATTTTTTAAAAAGTAGAAGTTAATTTTAAAAATAAATTTAATTTAAACAACCCAGCGTTGTTAAACCTCAGCGAGGTGTCAGGGTGCCAAGAGCTTTGGAGCTTCGAGGTCTTGGGGTGAGTGGGTTCGGAGAGGTAAGTGGGTTGTTAGCAAGTGTTTGCAACGAACCCAGACTTCCCCAGGGCATAACCCAGGAGGATTGAGAGGATTGAAAAGAAACCCCTCTCTCCACCAAACAGCTGTTTCTGTTCCTACCCTGGCCCCGGGGATGGTGGGTAGGGCGGCTTCAGCCTGGCTGCCCTTAACCTTGGTTGCCCAACTATTTAGTGGGGAACGTAGAGGCAAAGTGGTGACCTACTGCATCAGTGGTCAGACCTGGTGCTTGGTGGGGTGGTCACTGGGGTCCCAGACGAGGTGGAGGATGATGGTGGTCGCAGGGCAACAAGAAAAGTTGGTCCTCCACTCAGCTTCCCTTCAGACTAGGGAAGAAGGAAAACAGACGCCCTACAGGAGGAAATTAGCATTTGCTTCCTGCAGCCCAGCCAGGGCAAATCAGCCTTCAAAAGTCTGCCAGCCTCAGGGCCACACAGCTTGTCTCCTCCCCCGCCCC
>NW_005871340.1:1322221-1323356 GCF_000147115.1 Myotis lucifugus | reverse complement strand
TCTGAGTCTAATTCTAGGTTTCCACATTAGGAAGCCCACTGACTCACAGCCATGAGCCATACTCTTCAGAATCTGCTTCATCCTTAGTAAACGTGACACTTGGTCTCTAATGTGCTTCTGTATGTACTTTCTCAATTGGCTTAGACATCAGTGTTTACCGAGATGCTCCCCACGGTCACGCACCACGGCTGGTGGTGCAGAGCAAGGGTGCCAGACCCCTGCCCCCTCTGTCTGTGCTGCCTGAGCCCTGAGTCTTGGAACAGGGAGGAGCAACGGGGGAAAAGGTAAAGATGGTACATGGATGTGGACCCGTGGGCCCACAGAGGGCTGAGGGTGCCTCCACTGAGCCTGGCCGGAGGGGGCCCTCAGCTTTTCGCCCTCGTGCCCTGCTCGGAATCTCCAGGGTCTCCCCACGACCCCCTCAACTAGGCAAGTTATGGCAAAAGCACAGGCTGGGGGCAGAAGACCCAGGCTCCTTGTCCAGCTCGGCCCCTGACTCACTCTGTGACCTCAACCAAGTTATGCCTCTCTCCCTGGTCTGGCCTCAGTTTCCCACCTAAAGCAAAGGGTGATGCTAGACGGTCTCTAACAGTGGCTCCTCTGCCTTTAGGGTTTCTGCATCTAGACCAGAGACTCCAGGCCCAGGCTACCTTTAGACTTACTTTGTTTGGCCTACACAGTGTTTGGATTTTCCCCCCAATTAGTTGCTAACATGGGGAAGATTTCACATAGGAATCTCAATGTCTAGCTTCTCTTGGAAAATTCTAGGTCTTCATTGCTGCATAGAAACAGTGAGCTGGAGGTGGGCAGCAGCTGACTCTTCAGGGGTATGTGGCCTCTCCAGGTGACCACAGTCCCCGCGTGGCCCCCACCGTCCACGTTGCCTGCTTACCCTGCAGCACTTGCTCTGGGGCCTCAGCACAGAGGGGAGCGGTGACAGGAACCCGGGTCTTTGGGTGCCCAGGCCAGTGTGATATCTGCTCTATGCTGTGGCCCGTCAGACTCTGCCCGGATGGGACAGGAGAGAGGAGTGAGCGTATTTCAGAGCCGCCTGAGGTTAACCGAGGGAAGCTGGGCCCTGGGCGGGTGAAGACACGCACGCAGGTCCTGGGGCTCAGTGGGTCCCTGGTGTTCC
>NW_005871340.1:1316955-1320138 GCF_000147115.1 Myotis lucifugus | reverse complement strand
CTTCCCTGGCTGTTGGCACCGGTTTTCTCCAGCAGCAGGACCTAGACCTTTGGTCGGGCCATAGCAGCGAGGCTTGGCTTCTCTGCTCTGGCTGCTCCCAGCCTCTCCTTTTTTTTTTTTCCAGCTCCTCAAGCGGAGGCCAGGGCTGGCTGGAAGCCTGGGTCGCCCCCGGTGACCTAGGCCCCCAGCCACTCCTCGAGCGGAGTCCAGGGCCGGTGGGAAGCTTGTCTTCCTCCGTCTCTGGGAGCAACCCAAGCCTCCTGCTCACTCCAGCTCCGTGGCCGCCGCCATCTTTAGTCATCTTCAGCCTTCGCTCCGCGCCTGCGTATGCAAATTAACCACGATCTTTGTTGGGTTAATTTGCATAGTCGCTCTGATTGGCTGGTGGGTGTAGCGGAGTGGCGGAGTGATGGTTAATTTGCATGTTTCTCTTTTATTAGTGTAGATTATTTGCATAACTAATTCACTTCATTGTACTGATGGGGTGGTCATAATAATCTGGCCACTCAATGTATATGATACTGTACATGAATACTCAGAATATAGGTAGCAATTAAAATGATAAAGTAGATCTGCTATATTTCATTGGCACCAAAAGATGGTCCTAATATATTAAATGTAAAAATAGGATTAAATAAAACATATAAAGTGATTTCTTTTTTCTCTTTATATATGTATGTGTGTGTTCATGTGTGTGGGGAGTGTGTGTAGATAGATACATAGAGATATAATATCTAACAAACATTAACAGTGTTATCTCTGGGTAGTGAGATTAATGGGTGATTTATGGTATTTTGCTAATCTACACTTTTCTGCAGTGAGTTACTGGGGAGATTGAAGAAACAAGGAAAACATTTATTTTAAAGTTGAGTGTCACAGACTGGGCTCTGGGGGCCTCCCTGCAGACACCCCCCCCCCCCCCGCTGAAGACTGAATGAGGCCAGGGGAGACTGGGGAAGAGGTGGCAGCAGGGGCAGTGCAGTGAGTGGCTCCAGTCAAGTCCGAGCCAGGATGAATGACATCAGGTTTGGTTCTTGGCTTGGGTCGGGCACTCCATCTCCAGGAGAGACCTTGTTAGGCCAGGTGATTGTCCCACCCAGCCTGCACCTGCTCCATTAATCTTCCCTGTCCCGGCCTGGCCAACAGAGCCCACTCTGTCTGTTGACCTAAGAGGAGGGTGCCAAGGGCCCAGGGAGGGGCTCCTGTGCCATACCTGCCGTTGCTCAGCAGCTGGCTGGAGCCCTCATGGGGGGCCAGGTTTGTCAGCGCTGATGGATGAGGAGCTGCAGGAAGGCCGCTGTGCTCCGCCACCATCACCACAGCCTCCTGGCCCATGCTGTTCCTCGGAGCGTTAGTCCCCAAGGTGAGGCAGCCAATCAAGTCCAATCTGGAAATGTCCATGAACCTCACACACAGGCACCGCCCCCGACTCACATCTGTGGTACCACAGCTTTCTTTTTAAACCTCCCCTGAGCCAAAGAACAGAGCAAGTCAGATCTGGCTTTTTTTGTAAATGGGAAAATAGAAGCAGTTAACATAGCCGTTCAAATGAACGGTGGATCTACGTTTCATGGAGACTGAAAGGTATTTGTATTATTTTAAGTGAAATAAGCATAGTATGACAAAAGTAGAGTTTCAGTTTTCCCCCACATTTTATAAATATATAAAATATATATATGGAAGGATATGCACCAATTGCTAACAGTGACTGAGCTGATATTCGAACCAGGGCTTTGGGCTCAAATCCACACTCATTTCACTGTCATTCCCTCTAGGTCCCGAGGTTCGTCCCTCTTTCAAAGCTTCACCTCTTCCAGGTGGCCTCCTGGGACTCACCCCCAACCTGGCCTGGGCCATCTCAGTTATTCCAGAAGCCCTTTCCTCGGACACGCCCCGAGGCTGAGTGCTGTGCCCACGGCAGCACGTTTGCTTCACCCTGATATCTGTACTTCTAAGAGGCCCCTGCTGGTACCCTGGGGTCTCTGCCCCATCCCATAGTGGAGGCCTCTCTCCTTCACATCCTCTGGCATCACCCTGATGGCACCAAGTTCAAGACCCAAAGCTCACACATGCTATTAAAAGGAAATCTATTTATTGGATTCATTTATTCTTCTTTTGCTCGTAATCCCACTGAGCTGGGATCACTGGCTCCTCAGGCCATAGGTGGCAGCAAACCAGAACATGGGTGGCCAGCTGCCAGGGCCAGGCAGCCCCGAGGCCGGGGCAGCAGAGGGAAGTGCTCAGTCCCGCAGCAGCCTGGGGCCTGTGGAGAGGAGTGAGCTTCAGTGCACAGAACCGGACCACAACTGACCCTTGTGGTGGCTCCTTAAGACAGGTGGGGCTGGGAGCTAACATTTGCTGAGTGTTCACTATTTGCCACGCACTGGATGTTTGGTGTGTGCTCTGTGTCAGGAGGTACAGAAAGAGGCAATGTTGTTAAGAAAGTATATTAAGTGGCCGGGGCTGCCGTAACAAATCGTCACAAACTGGGTGACTTAACAGAACTTGATTCTCTCACAGTTCCAGAGGCCAGAGGTCTGAGACCAAGATGTCAGCAGGGCCACCTTCCCTCTGAAGGCTCAGGGCAGAATCCCCCCTGCCTCTTCCAGCTTCTGCTGGCTCCTGGCATCCCTGGGCCTGGGGTTACATAACGCCAGTCTCTGCCTCTGTCTTTACACAGCCTTCTTCTCTGTGTCAGTATGTTTCTTCTTCTCTTCTAAGGACTTATTGGATTTAGCGCCCACCTAATCCAGGATGATCTCATCTTCAGCTACATAACTTACCTACATCTGCTATGATCCTTCTTCTAAATAAGGTCATAAGTACAGGTCCCTGGTGGATGTACCTTTGGGGAAGGGAGGGGGCACTATTCAACCCACTGCATAGAGATTCTTATATAAAACAATGACAAATTTAAAGCACCACCTTAATATTTAACAACGTAAACTGCTGTTTCTGATAAATGTTTTTAATACAGAAAAGCTCATTTCCTGGGCAGGCGAGGAGCTTGGGCCCTGCATCTGCTTTGAATTCCCGGAATGCCCACGCAGTTCAGGGCACTTGGGAGGAACCTCTCCAATCCCAGTGCCATGGACTGGCTCAGCTTCCTTTGCATCCCTTCCTTAAGCCCCATGGCATCATGGGAAACTGGAGGGGAAAGACGAAGGATCATTGGCCTTTGAG
>NW_005871340.1:1309653-1312132 GCF_000147115.1 Myotis lucifugus | reverse complement strand
TTCACTTAGCATGATACTCCCAGGTTCACCCATGTTGTGACAAATGGTAATATTTCATCTTTTTTTTTTTTGGCTGAGTAGTATTTCATTACATATTTCACATCTTTATTCAATCATATGTCAATGGACAATTAGGTTGTTTCCATGTCTTGACTATTGTAAATAATGCTGCAATGAACATAGGGTACACATATCTTTATTAATAAGTGATTTCATATTTTGGGTGTAAATACCAAGAAGAATTGCTGGATCATATGGTAGCTCTATCCTTAATTTTTTGAGGACTCTCCCTGTTGTTTACCATAGTGGCTGCAGTCAGTTACATTTCCACATTCTCTCTAACACTTGTTATTTCTTATCTTTTTTATAATAACCATTCTAATAGGTGGGAGATAGTATCTCATTGTGGTTTTTTTTTTTATTTTATTGATTTTTTACAGAGAGGAAGGGAGAGAGATAGAGAGTTAGAAACATCGATGAGAGAGAAACATCGATCAGCTGCCTCCTGCACACCTCCTACTGGGGATGTGCCCGCAACCCAGGTACATGCCCTTGACCGGAATCGAACCTGGGACCTTTCAGTCCGCAGGCCGATGCTCTATCCACTGAGCCAAACCAGTTTTGGCCTCATTGTGGTTTTGATTTGCATTTCCCCAGTAACTAGTGGCGTTGACTATCTTTTCATATGTCTGTTGGCCATTTGTATATCTTCCTTGGAAAGTGTCTATTCAGACACTCTGCCCATTTTTTAACTGGATTGTTTGGTCTATTTTGTTGTTGTTGTTGTTGTTGAGTTATGTGAGTTCTTTTTTTAAAATTAGAATTGTGGATATGACTTTTTTTACATATTTTTTTTTTATTGACTTCAGAGAGAGATGGAAACATCAATGATTAGAGAGTCACTGATTGGCTGCCTCCTGCATGCCCCCTACAAGGGATTAAGCCATGTGCCTTGATAGGGAATCGAACCATGACCTCCTGGTTCTTGGGTCAATGCTCAACCACTGAGCAACACCAGCTGGGTGTTAGTTCTTTATATATATATATGTTGGATATTAGCCCTTCATCAGATATATCATTTACAAATATCTTCTCTCATTTGGTTGGTTGATGGGTTCTAAGATGGGTCAATTTTTTAAATAACTAAAATAATAAAGAATAAAAAGGCTTAGAGCCCTAGATGATTTGGCTCAGTGGATAGAGCATTGGCCTGCAGACTGAAGGGTCCTGAGTTCCATTCTGGTTGAGGTTGGTTGCAGACTCAATCCCCAATCCCTGTCGGTGCATGTGCAGGAGGCAACCAATCAATGTGCCTCTTTCACAACAATGTTTCTCTCTCTCTCTCTCCTTTCCCCTCCCTTCCTCTCTAAGAATCAATGGAAAAATATCCTTGGGTGAGGATTAACAAAAAAAGAAAGAAAGAAAGAAAGAAAGAAAGAAAGAAAGAAAGAAAGAAAGAAAGAGGCTTAGAAAAAAATAAATTAATAAAGTAATATATGGACATGATAAAAGTTTTAAAATGCAAAAGGACATACTCATGAAAATAGCAACAGCTAACATTCACTGATGGTCTCATGCAGTCTCTTACGTTTATATATTATTATATTGTATAAAGCGTATACTCAGTGTATATTGTGTTATATCGTAAATCGTGTATTATTATAACTATCCTGTGAGAGAGATACTGTAATTATTCCTATTTCACAGATGACAATGAAGCTTAAACAGGTTGCCTAAAGTCACCAAGCTGGTACGGGGCTGATCTGTAATCTCCCCCAGGGAGCCTGACTCCTAGGCTGTACCTCTGACCACCACAACCTACTGAAGAGGTAAGTGGTTTGCGCCGTGCAGAGGAGAGACGTGACCTGCAGTGAGAAGATTAGGTATGATGTGTGGGCTGGACTGGAGGGAGAGGTGGCAGGAAGGTTCCAGACAGGGACCTCTGTGTGTCTGGGACAATCGTGCAGTCCAGAGCCGACAGAGAGAGCAGGGAGCGAGGGGCCAAGGTGGGTCCACAGACATCGCAGAGGAAGAACCACAGGCCAAGGTGGGGATGGCACCCAGGTCTTCAGCTTGGGCAGTTGGGTGACTTGTGGAGCCTGGAGGAGGAGGTGAGGGCAGGTCACAGAGGAGAGGCCATGCTCCATGGGGATGTGCTTTTGAATCTGACCCCACCCCCTCCTTCTGAGGCCCAGGTGGCTCCACAACCAGCAGCTGCCTCTCTTCCCATCAGTCAGTCACACAGGGCCTGGCATGCAGGCGACACTGTCTGGATCCCCTCATACACCCGCCTGCTTCTCTTACTCCCTCCTGTTTCATGTTGCCCCAGATGAGATGCCCATTGCCCCTTGAGGACTCGCTCTATTGGCCCTGCCTCTGTAGAAGGGTGGGCACACCTCTCCCCTTCCCCTTAGTGTCAATTGTTCTTAGAAAGAGAAATGGCTGGTAACGGGCCTGACTGCTAAACATACACCCCTTT
>NW_005871340.1:1302388-1308601 GCF_000147115.1 Myotis lucifugus | reverse complement strand
CCATGGATTGCTAGAGACAGTAAAATGTTCTGTTTACTGTCCAATGATTTACAGCAATGAAGGTCTTTATAATCCTGAACAATTCCTCTTGTCAAAACAGATAAACCACCTAGCCAACAGTCTTAGCCAACAGGTACCACTTCATTTATAACCTGAGTTTTAGGCTTTAAATTCAGTTGTGAGCTCCTCCTGCTCTTGATGGGTGACTGGAGCTAGAGATGGAGGGAGGGTTGGGGTGGGCACCACCAAGTTTCCGGCTTCTTGTAGGGTGACCAACCATCTGGGTTTACTCAGAGCAGGGGACCTGCAGGGATAAAACTGGGAACGTCCTGGACAAACCAGAATGGTTGGTCACCAAATGTTAGGATGGAGCTGGTGGGGAAGGAAGGGGAAGGCATTGACTTGCCCAAGGCCAGTCCCACCCAGCCAGGGAGTCTGGTCAGGGCTAGCCTAGTCTTGGTCTTGGCCTTGGTCCTGGCCTCCAGCCAGCTGCCTGGTTCACTTACTCAGGGTGGGAGAGAGGAGCATCCCAGATGGGAGGTGTTTTGTTTGTTTGTACATTTTTCTAAAAGAGGACTGGAAGCATTTGACTATGACTAGATTCATATTACAGAATTGTTAATTTCATTAGGTATAAAAATGGCTTGGTGGTTGTGTTTTTAAAAATGTCCTATCATTTAGAAATGGACACTGAATATTTGCAAGTCTCATGATAGATATCCGGTCGTTTAAAATATTCCACACAAAAAGATAACAGTGTGTGTGCAGGACCGGGGCGGATGGGGACAAGAGGCGAGACGAGGTTGGCTGTGAACTGAGGGCTGTGGAAGCTGAGTGCTGGTGCATGAGGACACAGTGTTCTATTCTCTCTACTTTGTACATGTTTGAAAATGTCTGCAACCAGAACTTTAACAAAGGAGAAGGAGAGCACTTGCACGGTGCAATGCAGCAGGGTTACGAGTACCGCACTAGCCCTGGCCCGGTGGCTTGGTTGGTTGGAGCTTTGTCTTGTTCATCAAAAGGTTATGGGTTCGATTCCGGTCAGAGAACATACCTGGTTGTGGGTTCAATCCCATCAGGTACAGTATGGGAGGCAACTGGTGGATGTTTCTTTCTTTCTTTCTTTCTATCTATCTATCTATCTATCTATCTATCTATCTATCTATCTTCTATCTATCTATCTATCTATCTTCTATCTATCTATCTATCTATCTATCTATCTTCTATCTATCTATCTATCTATCTATCTATCTATCTATCTATCTATCTATCCATCCATCTCTCCCCCTTTCTCTCTCTCTAGAATCAATTTAAAAAAAAAGCCCTCCCAACCTCTTCCTTTAAAAAAAGTGGGAATTATAATTCTGATCTCATAGACTAATAATAGAAAAGGCTAGGACTGTCCTTAGATGTAATAAACTCAATCAAAATTACTTGTTAGTAAAAGGGAGGTTTGGGAGGAGGATGTGCCATTAGCCTAGGAAAACCTCTCAGAGCTTTGATCCTGGGGGTGCGGGCGATTTCCTGGAGAGAACCTTTCTGGGTTGTTCAGTTCCTGGGACTCAGGCCTCCCCTGATCCCCAGACCCAGATGGGCTGCTTCCCTTTCTGTGCCCTCAGCCTCCGAGGAGCCCCCTGCCTGCCCCTCTCTTCTGCTCTCAGTCTCACGTGTTTGGCAGAGCTTCGTTTTCTCCCCAGCTCCCCCAGGAGGTCTCAGTACTATGCCAGGTAGAGAGTACGACAAGGCACTTGCCTCTGTGCCAGGAGACTGCCAAGAGCTGACCTCGTGCCAGACTGCAGTCGCTACTCATGGTTCAGTGGTAACAGCAATGGAAGCAATAAAAAGCCTCCATTTATTCTGTGCCTGGCACAGTGCTGATCACCTGCCTGTGCTATTCCATCTCATCCTAACAATTACCCTATGAGAGAGGTGTCACTGCTTCCTTTTATAGTCGAGGAAACGGAGGCTCAGAGACATTAGGCCGCTGGCTGAAGTCACACAGCGGGGAAGGGGCAGAGCTTGGATTTGGACCCAGAGTGCGCACCTTCAGAGTCAATGCCTTCAGCTGCTACATTCTGTTATGCAATTTATGCTCAGCAAAAAGGGTACTGGAGAAGGATTTATAGTTGGAACTGTGTGATCGCTAGGATTTGCTTCAAAATAATCTATGGAGGTGGTATAGGGGGAAGTGGCTGGGTAGGTGGGGAAAGAGAATCAGCTCTGAGTTGAATCTGGGTGATAGATACATGAGAATTCGTGATGCTCTATTTTTGCATTTTTCCATAAAAATTTTACTGATTCTGGGTTCTACCCTGGCTATCCCATCACCAGGTGACCTTGAACATGTTGCTGAACCTCTATATGCCTCAGTTTCCTTTCTGAGCCTTGCCTCATCTGTCTCCTACTCATTGCAGGATTATAATGCTGCTCAGTCTATGCCCAGGGAATCAAGGGTGTGACACTATCTGGACCTGCTGAGACACAAGCCTCCCTATTTCTAAGACAGTCACAGACCCCTTTAAGCTGCAGGTCATTTCTTACCTCCACTCTCCCAAAGGAGAAAGTCTGGCAGAGCTGCCTGTGTGTTTGGTCTTGTCTGGGATCCTGGAGTAGAAAATATAAGAGAGTGTGTGTGTGTATATTTGTGTGTGTGTGTGTGTGTGTGTGTGTGTGTGCACGCGTGCGCAGTGCAGTGCTCACTCCACCTGTGTGGATCTCCTCTCCTCTTCCTAGCCGCCACCTGTTTATTCCTTGTTCGAAAGGAGCCAGGGGGCCCCCGGCAGAAGGGTGGTGCCCAGACTCTGGGGGAGGCCAATGAGGCCCTGGGCCTCCCAAACACTGGGGATGATAAATGGGGTCCGAGTCTTTCAGGCTTCATTATAGAGTCGCCATGGGTTTGCTCAAACCATGGCAACCGATTCAAGCAATGATTAACCTAATAAAGCAGAGGCAAAGGGGAAAAAGATGCATTCAAGACCCCAAGTCAGGCCCTGGTTCTCCAGAGGCAGTAAATTTCCCTTCCGTGGGCACCGGTGAACAGGCCCCAGACATCCTAAATCTCTGCCTCTGGGAGTGGGGGTGGGGAGGCCTGTGAAAGCAGTATGGATGTCAGAGATCAGCTGGGGAGGTGCAATGGCTCACTTGGCAGTCCCCGCTCCTGGGCCCTTCTTGGAAGCAAACCCAGTGCTGGGGACAGAGAAACATCTGCTTCAGCCCCAGGAGTCAAATCACCTGGGCTCTCTTCTTTTGAACCCTGTAGAGTAGACCCTGGGGAGGTGTGTGTGTGTGTGTATGCGTGTGGTTGTGTCTGTTTGTCTCTGGGGTGTGGAAAGCAGGCAGCAAAGATTCTGCTGCTGATATGATGGGCAGCTTCTTAGATGGCCCTCCGTGATCTCTGCCTCCTGGTATTCGTGCCCTTGTGTAGTCCCCTCCCCTGGGCTGTGGCCTGGATTTATTGATTTATTTTTATTTTGTTAGTCTTCACCGAGGATATTTTCCCATTGATTTTTAGAGAGAGTAGAAGGGAGAAGGAGAGACACAAAGAGAGAAATATCGATGTGAGAGAGACAGATCGATTGGTTGCCTCTTGCACGCACCCCGACCAGGACCAGGGATCAAGCCTGCAATCTAGGTACGTGCCCTTGACTGGAATTGAACCTGGAACCCTTCAGTGTGCAGGCTGATGCTCTATCCACTGAGCCAAACCAGCTAGGGTGATTTGGTCATTTCTTTCCAGTAAATGCAATGTGGCAGAGGTGATAGGATGTCACGTTTGAAATTAGATTACAAAAAGACTGTGGCTTCTGTCTTGAGTGTCCTCCCACCTTTTGTTTCCTTGCACTGAAGGAAGCCGGTTGCTATGTTGTGAGCTGTCCTATGGAGAGGCCCACATAGCGGGGAACAGAGGAAAGCTTCTGGCCCCAAATGACCGAGGAACGGAGGCCCTCAATGCAATGGCCCCCGAGGAACAGAGTGCCGCCAACAGCTACCTGAGTTAGGTTGGAAGCGGACTCTCCCCCAGTCCAGCTGTCAGGTGAGACCACAATCCTGGCTGACTCTCTGACTGCAGCCCTGAGACACTTAGAGCCAGAGGCTCCCAGCTGAGCCACACCTGGATTCCTGACCCACATAGTGAAGGTTTCTAGTTTAAGTAGTTAAGTTTGTGTGTGTGCTTTATAATTTGTTATGCAGTAATAGATAACTATTGCAACAGAGGCATGAGTAGCTGGTGATGATCTTTGGATAGCAGGAGTCTCAGTTTGTCTCCATAATTCATAGGCCTGGGTGTTGGGCAAGTTCTGTCATCCTTCCATGGTTAATGTCAGTCCTGGCCCAGACCTTCTTTGCTCGCCATCATCTGTAAGAATAAAATGGAAATGGGGTGGGTACTATAATGAATTCTGTTTCAAATTGCTGGCAGGGACATGAAGTATATGGACATATCTGTCACCTCATCTAAATCATCTTTAAACCTTATGAGGTAGGTATGTGGTTTTCTCCTTTATAGATGGGGAAACTGAGGTTTGGAGAGGTTGAGTAACTTGCTCAAAATGACAGAATTAAGAAGTGCTGGAATTGAGGTAGATGCCAAACCTCATCCTCTAATACTAGTATATTATCTCAGGAGGAGTCACCCATACCTGACTATTGGTTAAGGAACTTGTTGATGGTTGTACTGATGGTTGTTACTAGTCATCTCAGAAATAGTGACATTGTTGTGATAATCAGTCTCACCTAGTCAGATGGGCATCTTCTAAAATAGGCCCATAGACAGCCAAGGACAGGTTATTTTGGTACTGAGGAAGGTAGGAGGCAGAAAGTGTAATGAGTCTCTCTACATATCATTCATTTATTCAACAAATATTCATTGGCCTTTATGTGGTAGCCAGTCTGGGGAAGGTAGGATTTTCTAAACAGATAATTGTAATGTTCTTCATTCATTTAGTTAACTCACTCACTCACTCATTATTAACTCATTCTAAAAACATGTGGCATATGGTTGAGAAGAGGCACTCATTGAAGATATGAACATAGTTCTTTCTTTGGGAAGATCTCACAGACCTTGAGTGGAGGGTGCAGAGGAACAAAGAGATCATTACAAAATACCTGGAAAGTACAAGGATAGTCATATGCACAGGATATTAGGAGAGCAGAAGGAAGGAGGGAGGAAGAGTTCAAAAAAGCTTCTGGGAAGAGGTGAAGTCTATATTGGAGATTTGAAGAGGGAAAGAAGATTTGGGCAGAGAGAGCAGTTTAGGGGGGTACCGGACTGTGCATAAGAGGAAAAATTCAAACAGGTCTGTATTTCTGGAAGGTAAATGTCAAGGCAAGCAAGGCATTGCATACCAGGTTGCTGGTCATAAACGTAAGTGACTCATGATGAGAGAAACAAATGGTAATAACATGTATAATCCTATTTAATCCTGACAACATTCCTTGGGTGGAGACTGCTCTTTACCCACCAGAATCCATTCTTCACTTCTTCTGAGGTGCACGGCCCCTCTTTCTATTAGGTCAGTGATGGCGAACCTATGACACACGTGTCAGAGGTGACACGCGAACTCATTTTTTTGGCTGATTTTTCTTTGTTAAATGGCATTTAAATATATAAAATAAATATCAAAAATATAAGTCTTTGTTTTACTATGGTTGCAAATGTCAAAAAATTTCTATATGTGACACGGCACCAGAGTTAAGTTAGGGTTTTTCAAAATGCTGACACGCCGAGCTCAAAAGGTTCGCCATCACTGTATTAGGTGAAGCCCTGTGATCATGTTCTTCCCGTGGAATGTGAGCAGAGGCAAAATGTGCAACTTCTTAGTCTAAACATTTATACTGTGGGTGGGGCTCCTCCATTTCCCCTCCCCACCCGCTGGGACCTGGGGCAAAGCAGCCTCAACCATGTGGATGATAAGGACCCCGAATGACATCCTGGAGCAGAGCTACCATCCACCTGGAAGGCTCACCTCAGGTTGAATTATTGGTAAGGCTGTTACAGCAGCCTGGCTTTACTCTAACCTAAACCTGAAATGGTAATATTGTTATCGCCACTTTACAAATGAATGACATGAGAGAAAGGTAAGGAACCTGGTGGATGTTGTACTGACAGTGAAACCAACTGGGAATTGAACCCAGGTTAATATCGCTTCACAGCTCATATATCCTATTGGACATGGGTTTGTCCCAGAATGATTGGAAACCACTTGAGGATCC
>NW_005871340.1:1295881-1302288 GCF_000147115.1 Myotis lucifugus | reverse complement strand
AAGGATCCCTAAAACAGGAAGAAGGAAAAATCCCCCCATTTGCAATGCTTGAATGGGAAATTTTGGGTTGCAGCATGGGAGGGTGGCAGTGGACCAGTTGGGAAGATTAGAGGTATGGGAGTATCAGTTTAGGTCAGGCGGTTTCTCAAACCTGGTGGGGTCGCGACCCCTTTTGGCCGGTCGAAACGACCTTTTCACAGGGGTCGCCTAAAGACCATCCTGCATATCAGATATTTACATTATGATTCATAACAATAGCAACATTACAGTTATGAAGTAGCAATGAAAATAATTTTATGGTTGGGTCACAACATGAGGAACTGTATTTAAAGGGCCAGAAGGTTGAGAACCACTGAGCTAGGTGGTCTCTCCATGTGAGGATAAGAGCCTGAACTAGGCCAGTGGTAATAAGGAGGTAAAGGAGAATTGAGCTTCAAGAAATAGAGAGAAGGACAAATCAGCAGGACTTAAGGATTACTTGGATTTGGATAGTGAGAGAGGAAAGCCAAGAAGAGCCCCAGATTCCTAGTATGGGTGACTAGGTGAGATCAGGAACAGGAGGCGGTATTAGTTTGGGGTTAGGGTGAGGAATTCCATTTTGGACACGGCCATTTGGAGTGTCCAAGCGACATCTGAACATATAGTCCTGGGACTCAGGAAGGGTAGACCCCTAGGGAGGGTCACCAGGAAGGGATGGGTGGCCTTGGCCTTTGTGCCAGTTTGCACTGCACAGGGGAACATAAGAAACTCAAATCCATACAGAAGTACTCCTCCCCCCCCCCAAACAGAAACCTGGGGGAATGAGAAGAATTTGAGACAAATGAAGATAATACTAATTACCACTTATGGCAGCATAACCTGCACTAAAAACAAGCACACTTAACCTGCCCAATTAGTAGCTACTTCTTATTGTCCCAACTTTACAGGTAAGGGAAATGGGTCTTAAAGAGGCAAAGGGGTTTAATGAAAAGCCAGAGAGAAAAAGGCATTGCTGGGGTCACACCGTCAGTTAGTAGTAACAGTCCATGCTTTCTCCACCACACCAAGGAAGCCTGCCAGCCTTCTGGGTCTGCATGTCCACAGGGGGCCCTCTAGGGACTCTGGCCTGAAAAACGCGATTAAAAGGGGTTGATCGGTGGTTTTCCGTATAGAGAACCTTATGTTCCCAGGCACGTTGCTCCCTCTGAACCAGCGCGGTTATTTCAGCACCATGGTCAGTGGCGCACAGCAGTCTGTCTGGAGCCGGTGCTGGCCGGGTTAGCCGGGAAGGCACCCTCTCCGCGGACTTGGCCCCTCGCGTCGCAGAAGCAGAAGAGACAGACAGGAGCCTGGCACTTCTCCAGGGGTCGGGGTTGGAGGTGGGGTTCAGCCAAAGAGCAAGGGAGCCCAAGGACAAGCACAAACTACGATTGCCTTGGTTCAGAGAGCTCTAAGCTGCTAGCTCAGAGCCAGGCTCACAGTCCCAGCTTTGCTTCAGTGACTCACCGGGTGATTGAAGGCCTTGGGAAAGTCACCTACTTCCGAGACGGTGGGTCTCTGTTTCCCTGCGTGTGGCCACCTGCCTTGCCCCGAGAGGGTGCCTGAGATACGAAGTGTCCAGCCTCAAGCCTCCCACTGCCTGCTCTTGGCCCCTTGAAGGCATAGCTGACAGGTAAAGTTAGCGACTGTCCGCTGCTTTTATTGAGCACTGTCTGCAGATATGTTTAAAAGGGGGTGGTGGTGGGGGGGACACAGCAGAGAATATGAATTACATGAATGTGAAAATGTAGTTATAATATACCTGTGCCACATTCTCAGCTGCACGTCCCCACACCCTCACCGTCCACTCCCCAGTACCAGGTTCTGAAGGGTCTTTTCCGTGCCTCCAGGTCTGGGGGACTGTAACTCAGAACCCAGCCAGCACGGCCTTCTCTTAGGTGCCCAGAAATCCAGGGAAAAGGTATTAGGGAACTTCTCAAGTGAATTAGCTGAGACTCAAAGACTTGTCCAAGGTCACAAAGCCGGGCAGAGTGGCCCGTAGGGGAGAGGAGGGGCCTGTGGGGTCGCGTGCGCCTGGGGCCCCGCCTGCCTTTGTGCCAGCCCCGCGGCCTGGCTCCCAGACATTAGCATTCCAATGGCCCCCGGTCGCTTTGTCCTCCTGCGGAGGCCGGTTTGGGGGTGGGGTGGGATGGGGGCAGGGCGCCATAAATCTACCTGCTGTGTGTGAGGACGGGGAGGCCGTGTGGTTGTGGGTGGGATGGGGGATGGCGCAAGATTCATTGCTGTTGTTCTGGAAGCCAGGCTTGGGCTCAGACAAAGGCAGAAGAGGGGAGAGCATGTTCCAGCCCAGCGTCTGTCCTGCCCCCGCTTGAGACCCTGTCCGAGTTCCAGGGAGCTGGGGCGCAGGCGACCACCTCAGATCGCAGGGGGCTCCGCAGCCGTACCAGTGCGGGCACAGCAGAGGCGCAAGAAGCCTGGTTTTAAAAGCCTAAAGGACGAATGCCCCGGAGTGGGCAGCACGGTTGTGATGCTGGGCTGTTTCTGTGAGCGACTCTCAGAAAGGTTTCTGAGCCCCGAGAGAGGAAGGGCTCTTAGCTTAGGGAGCCTCTGGAGGAAGTTCACTACCTCCAGCGATTGATAGCGCTCTCCTGGGCAGAGAGCCCTAAACTCTGCAGCGATTCAACCAAGCCCCAAACCTTCCTCCGCCTCCTGCTGACTCTGAGAGTAGAGCTGACAGTTCCAGGAGCAAATCTGCCGCCCACCCAAGGTGGCAGCCCAGTGGGGGAGTTGGTTAAACTCTAATTTTTATTTTTTAAAATATGTTTTTATTGATTTCTAGAGAGAGAAGAAGGGAGAGGGATAGAGATAGAAACACCAATGAGAGAGAAACATCATTGGTCACCTGCCCTCTGCACGCCCCCTACTGGGGATTGAGCCCACAACATGGGCATGCACCCTGACTGGAAGGGAACTGGTAACCTCTTGGTTAATGGGTCCACGCTCAACCACTGAGCCACACCGCCTAAACTGGGCTAAACCGCAATTTTTAAAATACTCATTGGTGGGAGGACCAGTCTGAGTGCAGTGGGTGACGAACAGCTCCTGAATGAGCGCCCTCAAAAAGAGGGGAGGATCGGGCAGTGGGTGCCTCCAGCCGGAGCACAGCGCCAACAGACACTCTTCCAGCTTTGGGGGTCGTTTGCCTATTTGAGCCCCACTTCCCACAACCCTTCAGTGGTCTTCCTGCTTGAGGACGTCCTCTCCTAACCCTTAGCCCTGGCCCAAATGTCACCTTCCCGGGCCAACCTCCCAGCCCAGCCCAGGTGACAGTCCCGCCGTGCCTCGCACCTCCCCCAGTAGCAATATTTGGGGCCTTGAATTCTTTTGTCAACATACTTGCTACTGTCCCAGGAGGACAGAGATAGACCTTCCTGTTTTTTAGGTCTGTCCACACCCCTCCCCCAAATGCCCAGCCAGTAGCAGGCACTGGCTTGGGTCCGTGCAACTGGAGCTGCAGACACCTGCTCCCCTCCCCCTTGGTGCCCCAGGTGGAAAGTTGGCAGATGTAGAGGTCACCAATAACCCATTAATCTCCTCCCAGATTAAAGCCATGAAACAAAACACCTTCGTTTATTAGTTTGTTTGCCAGGTCCCCTTTTGCGCCCTCAAATCCAATCCCAGTCACGGAGGCATATCTCCTCTGAGCTGCCTTTAGGGGCCTAAGCCTAGAGGAGAGAGGAAAAGCTCAGTGTGAAATGGGGATGGCAGAGGAGAAGCAGACGCAAGAGGCATTAACTCCTGCAAAGCCACCACCTTTGCGCTCTAACGGGATGGAAAGCAACCCACCAGATCCTGGCCTCGGACCTCCCTTTGCCGGCCCCGAGGCTGGCCCGTTCCTTCCCCAGGCGCCCAGGGCCAACCCAAAGGCGGTCTCTGGGTTCTACGCGCAGGGTGGGGTGCCAGCCCTCCATCTTCCTGTTCTTGTGCGCCAGGCATATTCCTCGAATTCTTAGAGCTCTTATCCGCTTCCCGGAGATCTTGGGGGCCCGGGAAGCCAGGTGGTGGGGTTCCAGTAGCACTTCGGGGGCAAGTTTCAGTCACCACCGTGCACCAATCCTACTCTACCTTGGGGGGACTCAAGTACAGTGGCTGGAAACCTTGAACCATTTCTTGATAAGTTTGCAGTCAAGGCTGCTAGGAGTCCGGGGTGCCAGAAAGTCCGGCTGGACCTCCCACCTCCCCTACTCCCCGCTGCTCAGACCCACGAGTCCCCGAACCACCCCAGTGAGTGGCGTATAAAATGGCCCAGAAGATGCGCTAGAACTCTAAGCAGATTGGGAAAATTCCTGGGATGCCAGGCCTGCCGGTCGCGTTTCTGAGAGCTCTGATTCTGTGGACTGTTTATTATTCCCTCTTTCCCCAGAGGTAACTGCATTCAGGCTAGCAGCGTAGAGGAAAGGGCCAGCAAGCGCCAGTGAGGAGCCCGCTTGGAGGCTTGTCTGAAGTCTCCTCCCGCCCTTTGGACAGAGGCACCCCCACCCCCACCGCAGAGGCGGCAGCTTTCCCCTCTGCACAACCCAGACAGCGGGCTCAGGCTCCTATAGGTTCCCCTTTTTTATTTATTGGCTCAAAGTCTCATTCCCCAGACCCTAAACAATCTTATGTACAAAATATAGACTTTTCCTGTTTGTTGTTTTTTGAAATCTCATCAATAAATACAACGTGTAAAACAGGGGGGAGGGCATATAATTTACCAAAATTCATCTCAAAAGACATCATATAATTTACAAATTGATTTTTTCTAAAGGCACGGGCTCTCTGGGTCGCAGGGAGGCTGAGTTGGGGCGGGGGGGCGCGCTCCCCAAGGGGAATGTGAGACCAGTTCTCAGTCGGGGCTCCAGCCCCCAGGGCAATGGCTCAGAAAAGTGCACGCGGAGAAGGCAGAGGGTCGCCTTCGTGGATTAAGGCAGAGGGGGCGGCCGGACACCCGGGACTGGCTAGGGAGAGAGGAGGGGAGCAGAGACCAGAGGCTGGATGAAACCACGTCGGGGGAGAAGCGTGAGAGAGAGTCGTCGGTCTGACAGACAGAGTGAGGGGAGGGTGGCAGGAGACGGGGTGGGGGGCGCGTCTTCCCTGTGTAGTGCTATCATTCTCAGCTTTTTTTTTTTTTGCACGAGATTTTGGGGTGACGGCAGGGAGGGGGCCTGGAACGCGCGGCCGGTACCGCCCACTTGCGCCGGCAGCGGCAGGATGTCTCGGTTGGCGCGGCGCTGAGGACGCGGGACTGAACTGGCCGGCCACCCCGCGGGCGTCTAGGCCCACCAGCGGCAGGAGGAGCAAGTCCGCGCGAGGGCCGCCGCCACCTCCACCATCTCCGCCCTCTCCCCCAGCACCCACCGCCCGGAGGCCGGCAGGCCATCAGAGAAAGTCTGCAAAGGCCAGGGCGCCCTGCAGGCAGGCAGGGGAGGCCGGCGCCTGCAGCCCGGGGTGCTCCTCCAGCGAGGCGGCGGGGCTCAGGCTGCCCGCCTGGGAGACCGGGGAGTAGAGGGAGCCCCAGTCTCCCCGGGAGCCGCCGTCCGGGCTGCCCAGCTCCTCGCAGGGAGGCTCCAGACCGTACAGGCTGTGGTCCGCTAGGCGCAGCGTCTGCGTCAGCGCCCAGATGTAGTTGTGCGCGAAGCGCAGCGTCTCGATCTTGGTGAGCTTCGCGTCGTCGGGAAAGGTGGGCAGGACCCCGCGCAGCGCGTCCAGGGCCGAATTGAGGTTGTGCATCCGATTGCGCTCGCGGTCGTTGGCCTTCTTGCGTCGGCTCCGCCGCTGCTTGCTCAGCGCCAGCTCGCTCTTGGGCCGGCTGCGTCCCCCACGCCGCGCCCGGAGCTTCCTGGCGCCCCCTCGGCAGCCGCTCCCTTCGGCCTCGACGGGGTCCCCTGACACGCGAGTGGGGCTGGGCGGAGCGGACACGATGCAGGGCTCTTGCGCGCTCGAGGCGACCGGGAAGGGCGGCTCCGTGTCGTGGGTCACTTGGACAGCCGGCGCACCCGAGGGCTGAGGCGCCATCCTGCGGCAGGGGAAGAAGGACGGGTAAGCGTGGTCGGTCCCCAGGGGCAGTTCCCCATCCCGGGGCCACGTGTGTGTGTGTGTGTGTGTGTGTGTGTGTGTGGCGGGGGGGGGGGGCACGAGAAAGAGCCACCCGCACCTGATCAGAGAACCCGTTCCCCTTCGAATGCGCAGAGGTGCCAGGTGTTACCTTGGTCTCATGTGCAAAAGGCTGGGAGCGGCGGGCTTCGAGCGGCGGGAGCTGAGCTGGCCTTGCAAACGCCAAGTTCAGCGGAGCTGCCGAGCCGCCGCCTGGGAGTCCCCCAGCCCCAAGGAGGGAAGCGCCAGTAGCTCCGGCCTCTGCTCTCTGGGGCGCGCCTGCCCGGGCGGGTGTC
>NW_005871340.1:1294440-1295485 GCF_000147115.1 Myotis lucifugus | reverse complement strand
GCCTGAGATGACGCCCCAAACTCTCAGACGCCTCTCTCCCCCCACTCCATCCTACATCTAGGACATGTGGATGGCAACTCAGGGGCAGAGGTGGCTATGGGGGACCCCCACCCCACCCCAGGGGACGTTCCACGGCCACCAATCGCGGGCAGTTCCCCAACTTTCGGCCCAGGGCCTGCAGGGCAGAGCTCGGGGGCGAAGGGTGGGGAGAGGCCAGGAGCTCACAGCAGCCCGGGTGTCTTAGACGCGGCGGAGAGCTGGTGCTCAGAGCAGCGGGCCACTCTGCACTCAGGCCTCCTGCCCGTCACTGGCGCGCAGGGCCGGGCCCCCTGGTCCAGCTTCTGCCGCCGAAGCAGGCCGGGGCCAGGCGGTGAGCACAGGGCAGGGACCCTCGCCTCCTGGAAATCTCTCTCAAGCGAGTCTGAACGCATCATCCCTCCCTTCTTCCCCGCCCCTCCCCTTTGTCCCGCCTCGGACACCCCGTGGTCTTCTGCTTCCGGTCACTCCGGGTGAGGGGTCGCGGCTTCCGCTCCTCTCTGCTGACCGCGAGGTGCCTGGGTGCCCGGGGCGGAAGCTGGGGAGGCTGGGTCTCGGGTTCAGCCTCTGCAGGCGACGTCGGCGTCACTTTCTAGCAGGTCCAGGGACCCTGAGCCTCCTGGAAGATGGCGGAGGGGAGCAGGACCGGGTCGGGGAGCTGGGGGGATGGGTGAGGGAAGAGGTAAGTTTGTGTTTCTGCCCCGGTGAGGGCCTCTGGCACGCGCACAGGCGGCTTGGCATTGCCTCCCAGGCGGAGAGAGGCTGGATCTGCTGGGGCGCCAGGGAGGGGGACTGCTGGACGGTATGCGGATGGGGGCGCTGTCCTGGGTCCCAGCTGCTGCGCTGTGCGCGCAGGCTCTTTCCCGCGCTGTCTGGGAGGGAGATGTAGTGAGGGGTCAGGCTCAGGAACTCCATGGAGATTCTGCTGTTTCCCTTTAGGTCAGAGCTTGCTCCAAATTGTCTTCCATTTATAAGAATGCATGCGCTGAGATCCATTTACAGATGGAAA
>NW_005871340.1:1284219-1294340 GCF_000147115.1 Myotis lucifugus | reverse complement strand
AAAATCAGACATCCCAACATGTAGGAAGTAGGAGAATTCGTGGGTCTGTGAGTTACGACAGGGTCAGAATACAAAAGGGGTAGTGGCCCCATCTCCCAGTGCCAAGGGGAGCCAGTGTCCCCTCCTGTTCCATCTCTTTACTCTCCTGACCCATACCCCAGCCTTGATTGATTTCCATCCTGCAAACCAGGAACAGAGAGAGGAAACCCAGAGGACAGCTTTCCTAGCTCTCTGCGACCCAGCCCCACTTGGTGGAGGGAACCCCGGCCATAAGGGATCAAAGCACCTCTCCGTGTCCCTGGAGGCCTGGGGAGCAGCCCACAACCGGGACTTCATGTAGTGGTGGCTCTCAGATGGAAGCAAAGGTGGGACTCAAATCGGCTCCCTCTTGCCTCCAGGGGCTACTGGGTGCTGGAGACAGCCTCCCGGTGAGCTTCCGGCACCAGGAGAGATTCTGGGGATTCTTGGGACCCTTCTTGTGGGGAGGAATTCTAGGGCCGGCCTGGAATTCTTATCTAGCCTCCCCAGATCCCTTCCACTCGAGGTTCTCCAAGGTTCCCAGGCCGCCGCCGCCACTTCCCAGCTTTGCGCAAAAAACAAGGCGAGGAGCGCGCAGCGCCCCGGGGCAGCTGTCATCTTGCAGCGGGAGAGAACTCTCCGCTCCCCTTCTTCTGGCCAGGAGGGCGAGGCTGGAGGTTGAGGAGTCCTTAGGGGATTAGACATTGAGGATTTACGCCCTCCCGTTCTGCCACAGAGGAAGCACAGACCCCTCTCCAAAGTTAATTCCTGTGCTTTTGCCGGCTGGGGCGCAGTCGGTGACAACTCAGTGCGCGCTGGCGGTATTTGTGCGCCAGCTCTTCCAACGGGGGAGCAGAGCCTGTTCCTGAAGACCCCGGCCAGCTACCACCTCTGGTGCCTCCAGGACCCCCGTGCCCGCCGACTCTTTGAGGTCCGGGCTTGCCTGAGGCTGAGGGGCCCCAGGAGAGAGGCGACAGCCTGACGCCTAGAGACGGCGGGCAGCTTGGAAAAGAAGGAAGGCAGCGGTCCACCCTTTTGCCTTCCTATCTGCAGGGGGAATCTTAGCAGTGCCTGGGGGCTCCTCGAGAAAGGAGTGGGAGGGAGGGGGGCCACAGGAGGCTGAATAGCTAATGGCTTGACCGAGGAGGGGGCTTCTTTCTCTCGCCTTCGCTCGGCACTGAAAGAGCAGAAGACAAAAATCTGGCGAGCGAGCTGCCCGGGCCGAGACTGGCCACTTCAAACAGCCCTTCAAACAAAAGGGGACGACGAAAAGAAAGCCCCACCTGTCTCCAGTGTTTGCTAAAATAATAATAAATAGATTTCGTTTAATAAATAATTACAAGAGATTGTAAAGTGGAGTGCTTTGGAAAACATCTACCACGGGAGTCCCGCAGCCAGCCGTCACCTGCTCCCAAGGCGGGCAACTTTATTGTTAAGCCACCCCCCAACTAGTTCGCCTCTGATAAACTCTCCCTGGTTTTCACAATGACTGTTTACTCATAGTTAGCACAATATTACCTTGGCCGTGATAAACCCAGAGGGGGGAGACCTGGCCCCTGGCCCCTGGGCACACCTGTCCCAGAAGCTGACACATGCATTTGGCACCGAGCAGGCCTCCCCCCGGGGGCCGTGTACATTGGCCCAATTGCCACCCATTTATAACAGGTTGGCTGCAAGGCCTATCTCGGTCCTATTTGTCTTCTTTTATTGAAAACATATGGTCTCCAGGGGCTCACCAGCCCCATATTTCATCTGCCGGGAGCTGGGGCGCTTCCGCAGGCTGGTGCTGCCTGGCCGCTGCTCCCCACCCAACGGCTGCTGCCTGCTGCGCCAGCTGAGGGGAAGGCGCTGGTGGGGTGGGGAGAGATAAGGCGGGCTCCTCATTCACTTTGGGAAAGAGCCTTTCCCTCAGAGACTCCCCCTCCCCGGGCTCAGGGACCTCGTGCGCTCTTGAGTGGGTGACTGGTTCTCTTTCTTGGTTAGGTGAGAGGGCGCCATATGCCACCCCCAAGGGCGCACAAGGAAGCTCTGGCCCAGGGAGTTCTCCAACAAAGGGAGGAGAGGGCCCGGGACCCCAGGAGCCCCTGAGGTCTTTATTTCCAGACCCTCCTCCCTGCCCAGGGCCGCCTCCCCCCCTGCGTCCGAAGCTGGCGCATTGCGCCTGGAAACAAAGTGTCCACATTGTCCCCGCCGCTGATGCAGACAGTGAATGCGTGAAAAGGTGCATTGCGCACTAAGACACCTGTTGAAGCGGCGCCTCTTCTCAGCGCCTCTTTCTGCTCTGCCCTCTGTCAGGAGGGAGTGGGGGAGGAGGGAGAGATACAGTGATTTGTGGCGACATATGTTGAGCAGATCGGTGTGTACTCTTCACAGGGACACAGGCACCCTTGCTCCCATACACGCCCGCGAGAAGGAGCAGCTGCTCTCCTCACCTTCTCCCGACATAATACCTGGGCCAGGCACTTTGGCGTCGCCTTTTGAGACCCCAGCTCTCTCCCACCCCCTCGGCTTTCCGCCCCCACCCGCTGCTCCAATCTTGGCAGCTTTGCTGTAGGACTTTATTGTCGAATTTAACAGATGCACGTTTGTTCCCAGCGCCCAGCTTCACACACACACACACACACACACACACACACATACACACACAGAAAGTGCAGCTGATGACACAGATGCGGAGCGCGAAATGTCCATATGCCCGGCTGTGCGCGCTCAGGCTGGGGAAACAGACGGCGGAGAGGCCGCCTTCAGCCGCCTCCAACTTTGCGCATGCCTTTTGGCGCGCGGCGCGCGCGTGGTACCGAGAGAGCGCATGGCTGTGGCCGCAGAGTGAGGATCCAAAGGTGGCGGGAATGGGGCCCCTGAAAGGAGTGGAGAGGGCCAGACGTTCTGGACCGGCTGAGCGGGCACTGCCTGCCGTCTAGCTCTTGCTTGACCTCTGGGCTTCTAAACTCTTCCGTGGTGAAGATGCCTAGTTCCTCCGGGGACTCCCAGAAGTGGGCATAATGCGTGGAGTGAGTTCCTTTGGCACAGTTCTCCTCCTGCTTCTCTCCTTGGAGGCTCAGATGCAAGCTCCTGGTCTGGGCTTGGCTAACAGCAAGTGAAGGGGGAGAGTGGGCCTGGTTCTGCTGCCACAGCTGTGCGTCCTTGAGCAAATTATTTCACCCGGGCCTCTCTCTGTTTCCCATCCATTAAAGGAAAAAGCTGTGGAGGAAATACGTTGTAATTTTCAAGTTCTTTCTGCAAAATTTGGAAGTCTTGGATACCAGTGGGCCTTGGGCTGTGTGTGAGGGGAACACAGAGAGAGTGCCACTCCTCCCGCTTCATCTATTCCCCAGAGCTGAGCTCCTGGCCCGTGGGTCTGTCACTCACAGCGGAGGTGCTGGGGGGCAGTGGTAGTGGGCAAAGACAGGCACCGAGGGGTTTAGGAAGCCACCTCTGTCCCTCCATCTTTCAACTCTTGGTGCACAGGTCACCTCTGGGCCCTGCGACTCCCAGTGACAGGCATGCCTGCTGACACCAGGCTTTCAGACCTTCATTTCTTCCAGAGCTGGATGCAGCGGGGAGCTGGGTGCTGGACACCTGGCTCCTGGGCCCTTTCTCTCTCCAAGCCGGTTTCTGCAGGAAAAGTGTGCCCCTCTCACCTCACTGTGAGCGTGGATGAGCTGTGAGCGTGGATGAGCTCTGCTCATTCCAAAAGATAGTGGCAGCCTCCCTCAACCTTACACAAACAGAATGGTCTTTATTTTCTGTGGGTTTTGTGGTTGTGTGTGTGTGTGTGTGTGTTTCTGAATGTGGTCCTGACATTTCTGAGATCCAGTGGCTCTGGTAAGGACATTCTCTTTTGGGAGAAGTTAGAGCTTTTGCTGGCAGGGGAGTCTGGTGACCCCTTTGTTCTCCAGCCCTGAGGCCCTCTTCCCACCCACCCCTAGCCCCTTGGGGATTCTAGGCAACAGCAGTAAGAACCAAAGGGTGTCTGGACTGCTGTGAGTTGGGAGTGAGGGCGGGAGGAATCTAGCCACCTCACTATTATAAGTCACCACTGATAGGATGCTCATCCCCTCCAGTTGTCAGATCCAGGAAAGCAGGACAGGGATGGTGTGGACGGTGGGGAGCGTCAATAATTAATTCTAGATGAACTCCATGGAGAAGCAATGGAATCGAAGGCAATGCAGTTTCCCCACACAGTTCTCAATTACAATTATATCCATAGAGGACTTGAAGGAGGCAGATCACCCCCTCACACAACCTGTCGGGGAGCCAGTAAGGGATTTTTCTTACTTCCATTTTACACATGAGCAGTCTGAGGTTCAAGGTCATAGAGCCAAGCCTGGAACTCCACTTCCCTTTGGTCTGCTCCAGCTGACTGGCAGGAAATCTTTATTTTGTCACCGGCCTTCCCTGAGCCTAAGCCTAAGCCTAATCCTAATACCAACCCTAACCCTAATCCTCATCCACTGTCCACACTTCAGAGTCTTCTTCCTGTCACCCAGGAGTTGAAGGTTTTGGGAGCAATACATAATGGAGACTTTCCCTTCTCCCTTGTCTTTCTTGTCCTGTGGCTTCCAGGAGCCTCTGCTAGCTCCCTGTCTATACTGGGAGGTAGGGCCCGGCTTGCATGAACTTGAGAGTGAGTGCCTCCTTAACTTTTGTGCCCAAGGCACCCACACTTGCCTCACTCCAGCCCCAGCCCTGTGAGGGCACTATTGTAAGCTTCATATTCTCCCTTTCTTAGACCTTAAAGTAGGTGGTCTCAATTGTTTTGATAATGTGGCACTATCAGAGAACTATTTTAGGCACACCCTTCAAATACATTAGCTATTCATTATTCTTCACATATTATGTAAAATATAAACAAATGCAAAATATTACTTATTATATTATAGATTACATTATAGATGTCTTTCTGTACCCGGCAGCATAGGAGTGAAGAAGAGAATGGAATTTGGAGTCAGACAGTCCAATTTGAACTTCTGTACTCATAGCTGTGGAACCTCTCTGAGGCACCTCCATTTTCTCACCAATGAAGTAGGGATAACAATAAAGGGCCCTCCTCATGGGTCTTAAATGATCTCATGCTCATAAAACTATCAGCATGTAGTGAGTGCTCAATCATTTATGAAAACTACTGGGTCCATACATTATAAAACATACCTTCAAAGAAACTTGCACCCAGGACATAATAGTAATGATAACTATAACTAGAAGTCCTACTATGCGATTCTTCTTGCACTCCCCCCACCAGGCAGCCCACTCTGAAACCTGATGTCTGAAGCAACCACCATAACAGTATCATCAATAATTATGACACAGGTTCGTATCTGACCAGCACTTTCTCACCCATTATTATTTCTCATCAAACTGGTGGGGCAGCATGGTCAGAGGTCAGCATCACCTTTAACATATGAAGAAATCAAGGCTTGAGAGAGGTGATATAACTCACCCCGGGGCACCCAATTTGTATCATTGAGTGGGGATAAGAATCTAGGTGGTCTGCCCTAACCGGTTTGGCTCAGTGGATAGAGCATCGGCCTGCGGACTCAAGGGTCCCAGGTTCGATTCCGGTCAAGGGCATGTACCTTGGTTGCAGGCACATCCCCAATGGGGGGTGTGCAGGAGGCAGCTGATCGATGCTTCTAACTCTCTATCCCTCTCCCTTCTTCTCTGTAAAAAATCAATAAAATATATTTTTTAAAAAAGAATCTAGGTGGTCTGACCCCAAGTCTATGCCTCGTCCACCCTGGCTTGCTGTTACATTGTGGACCCCACTTGTGAGCTGTTTGTAAGACCAGCCCAGTTAGGCTCTTGCTGAACGACTACTAAAGAAGGGGGTGTGGGCTAATCCATGAGGCCAGATGGTGATGTGTGCCTATGGCTCACTCACTCTTGTCCACCAGAAACCATAGAGAGCTTAGAGGGCCCCTGGCATCTGACCTAATTTGGTGGGTGGAGTACATTTTACAGATGCACGGGTAGCAGAGAGCACTTTTAGGCAAAGCCCCAAGTCTGCACAGGAAGCTACAAATCAAATTCCTGTCAATGCAGTTGCCCAGACATCAAGATGGCCCAGGTCATTTGGGCACACCTTACCTCTGTCCCATAAATGTTTATGAAGGGTCATTATGAGAGGGTGGTGGCCAGCTGTTCCCCATCGTCACAAAGATTAGACCCAGGGAAGCGGCTTGAATTGGAAAAGCAGAGATTTAGACTATTGGTGACCCTGTCTTTTCTAACACATACACATGATGAGAGTCCTGTTCAGAGTCCTGTCTGAAGAGACTTCCCATTCTCTGGCCTGGCATAGTTCTTCTTAGAGGTGGGGGATAGACTGGCTGACCCCAGGAGACCCTCTCTTCCCATGACTTCATCACCGTGACTAGTTAGGATGACTATTCTATTGTATAGGACACACTTGGAAAGTCACTTGTCACAGAAACCCTTCAAGATTATGAATGGAATTCATTAATACCATTTTTAACCTGAGTGAGTTGGAATCAACACCAGTTCTCTTCTGAAGCATTACAGCACAAATGCATGATGTGCTCGGTGGGAGGAATACAAATGACTGGAGGGTTAGGGCTGAGGAAGACCTTTGCTAGCGTGTGGTCCACAACACTAACCTGGCAAATGTCTGAGAACTGAGGCCCAGAAAGGAAACGTGTCTGTCCAAGGTCACACAGCAAGAGTGGCCACGTTGGAACCCAAGTCTGTTTCCACGATCCGCGATCAAGTCCCAGAGCCCTGCTCTGTGTTGCTTTCATTTGGCAGCTGTCATTCTCTGTCTGACATTTGAAGGTCCCTTGTTCTGTGTCTCCCTCCATAGAGGATGAACTCCTTTAAAATAGGGGCTCAGTCCTGTTGAGAACTTAGCAAGGACATTGGAAATGGTGGGTCTCCAACAGAGATCATCTCGGTGGGCCCATGCAGGTGAAGGTTACAGGAGACCTGGGCCTCTGGGCCGTCAACAGGAGGTTGGAAGAACGTGGAATGAGTGGAAAAGGCTGATCAGACCCACAGGCTGCTGTAAACTCTAATGCAGCTGATGGAGCCAAGTGTGTGGCCACCAGGTTGTACATTCTCCCCTTTAAGTGCACAACCTGGAAGTTGTATATATTATTTCTTCTCATGTTAGCTAACAATCATACAGCTGGCACTCAATCACATGGCTTTATTTAGCTGCAAGGGCGGCTGAGAAATGTAGTTTGAAGTTTAGGTGACCATATATCCAGCTATAAATTGGAATCTATTACCAACAGTTTCCCACAATCACTGGAAAATAAGAACTTTTCTTCCTTGGACTACAGTAGAGATCCTCAATGTAGTGTTCACCCCACACCCTCAGCCTAGGGCTCCTGAGGCTTGTGAAACTGAGAAGGTGATAGGCAATGTTCTGTATGTAGATGCATCTTTCTGAGGAGAAGATTCTGAGTTTCATTAGGTCAATTAAGGGGTTCATAACCTCCTTCCCCAAATATTAAGAATTAGTTGTCTGAAGATTGCTGAGCAATTTTGGGCAAGTTATGCAACCTCTCTGTTTCTTTTTTTCCCCAAATATATTTTTATTGATTTCAGAGAGAAAGGGAGAGGGAGAGAGAGATAGAAACATCAATGATGAGAGAGAATCATTGATTGGCTGCCTCCTGTATGCCCCACACTAGGGATCGAGCCCACAACCTGGGCATGTGCCCTGACTGGGAATCTAACTGTGACCTCCTGGTTTATAGGTTGACACTCAACCACTGAGCCATGTTGGCCGGGCTGTTTTTGTTGTTGTTGTTGTAGTTTTAAGAATTCTTTTTTTTTCTAAAGAGATGTGCCAAGGCTTTGAGTGAATGAAGAACTTTGAATAAAAACTGTGATGAAACAAAATGAAGACCATTTAGCACACACTGAGGTCTGAAATGGGCCAACCACTGGGGATAAATCCAGTCCTTGCCTCAGGAGCTCATAGTCTATGGTGTGATAGGCATCTAAACCAAGACTTGCCGGACCCCCTGCGCTTGCTATCCCAGAATAGGCTCTCTGGTAGCCCCAGAGTCTGTCAATTGATCCGGCCTGTGGGCCGTAGTTTGCCCACGGCTGGTCTAAGCCATAGATGAGAAGCTTACAAGCTTTTGATGAGGTCACTGAGGCAGAGATGCAGGGACCAAGGCTGGCGGGAAGAGTCCTTGGCTCCGGGTTCTAACTCCAGCTCAGTGGAACTGCAGACTGCTCCTCTATTAGGTGGGAATCATCGCTTACTCATCTATGAAGAGGCAGTGTAGGGAGTGATCAACAGCAGACTCCCGGGTCAGCCGGGAAGGTTTAATCCAGGCTGTGTATGGACCTTACCCTCTTTGTGATGGCAAATTGCTTAATTTTTCTGGCCTTGATAATTTTGTCTATAAAATGGAGGCAATAATAGTACTCACTTCTAGTGTTGTTCTTGGGTTAAATGAGTTAATAGATTTATAGCACTGAGGATAGTGACCAGCTCGTAGCAAGGGTGGTGCTTTATTGAGGGTTACTGTATGCTGGCCACTGGGTTAGTTAAAGCGATGTCCAGGGGAGCCAAACGTCACAGTCCCTTAAGGAGCTGACGGCCAGTCTACTTGGGGAGGCGGACAGTAACAAGGCAATCTTATGAGTAGATGATGACAAACCCTAGTGAGCGCTATGAGTGACATGCTTTAGGGGGCAATGCAAGATTGGAGTCAAGGAAGGTGCTCTGGAGAGAGAACCTGAAGCAGGAAGGAGTATGGCACATTGGATACAGTTAAAGAGCCCTTGGGAGGGAGCCCTGAGAACAAGAAAGAGAGGTGTTTGAGGTGAAGTTGGAGGGCTGGGAAGGCTCCATTTGGAAAGTCTGGGCCCTGTAGAGCTTTGTGGCTATTTACCCTGAAAGCAATAGGAAGCCCCTGAGTGGCTTTGAACTGGGGACGCACCTGCTGGTAATGTACATTTATGAAGAGATCAGCATATATATGAAGAGCAGATTGGCATAGACGGAGGAGAAACCAAGAGGCCTGTCCAGGTGAGAGAAGGTGGGGCTTGACTGGGGTGAGGGCATGGAGAGAAATGGGTGGATTTTGCTGAGAGAGGGAGAGTGGACAGAGTCTGGCGATAGATTTGGTGTAGGACACTGGAGAAGGCATGATAGAAACGATGGCGGTGCCTTTCAACGCGATGGAGATCACCTAAAGACATGTAGTATTTGGTACCTTTGAGATGTTCAAGCAGAGATGTTTAGTGGAATGTTAGCCACCCAGGTCTTGGTGGAAGTCTGTGCTGGAGATGTATATTTGTGGGTCACCCGAGTGTAGCCAGTGTTTGGGTACAGATGAGACAGTTTAGGGAAAGAACATGGAGTGAGAAGAGAAGGGCCTAAGAATGAGTCTAATGAGTCTCAGGAACTCCAACTTTTACACTTGATTTTAGCCAAAAGGCCGAGAAGCGACGGGGAACTCCAGCTTTTAAAGACAGAAGAGAGGAGGAGGCGCTAAGGGATTGAGGGTGAGTGGTAATGAGACTGCCAAAGGAAGCTGGAAACTTCTTGCTCAGAGTCAGTGTGTGCTGTTGGGGCCATTGCTGGGATGATGCTGACAGGAAACATCAGCAAACAGGAAGGAGCAAGTTCCTTCTCAGCTCTTCCTGCTTCCCAGTCTCCCTGTAGTGTCTCCTGTGATCAAATTCTAACAGGAAGTCAGCAAGCAAAGCAGGCATGCGGTTTGCACAGTGAGTCCAGCACTGCAGAGTGTAGGAGGGACGGGGAAATGGAAATGCAACCACCTGTGCCGTAGGCAAGGATGATATTAGAGCTACCAGTTGGCTGCAGTCTCAAGCTCTCCCCAGGCCTGCCCCCTGGAGCAGCAGGAGTAGGTGCCAGGAGGAGTAAGCCTGTGCCCCATAGACTTGCCCTTCATGGGCCCCCGGGTCCTCTCCTGGATGTGGGGCAAGTCCCAGGGAAAATGTTTAGACAATTGAGTCAAAGATGTGCTTTGAGGCCTGTTGGGATAACCCTCTGTCCCCATAAGGATAAGTCTTGCAGATATAACATCTGCTTCCTTCACAGCTCAAATTATTTTTATAAGTGAGTCTTGTTAGCTCTGATTTGTCTGACTGGGGTT
>NW_005871340.1:1282282-1283634 GCF_000147115.1 Myotis lucifugus | reverse complement strand
TGATGACAGAAACTGGAGTCAGGAATGGAGCCTGGGCTAGAGGAGCATGACAAGATCCCAGTCTTCTGAATGACTTGGTGAAAAGGCAGGCCCTCAGCATGGCACAGGAGAAGGAACGCTGGCCTGGGAACCCGGATGTCAGATTTGGTGAGTCAACAGGTGGCTAGGGGAAGAGGGATTACAGGATGAGGAAGAGGTTCCAGGCTAGCAGCAAGAGGCCCTCCGGAGGTGAGGAGATATTGCTGGACGACCGTAAGTTTGGCCTGGCTGTGCTGGGCAAGACCCCCTTTCCTCTGCCAAGAGAGATGGCAATTTCCCAACGGGCTGCCACGTCCTGTCCTGCTTCCCTTCAGGCCCCCCTGGCCTTTCCCAGCTGTGCTCTGAGCTGCAGGGAGAAGACCTCCCTGGGCTGTTTCCTAGGCCCTCAGGGGAACTGGCTCCTGCGTGGGATCAGCCAATGGGAGACACTGACGGGAGATTAAAGGATGGGAAGAGGAGAAAAAGGCTGCTCCTCACCTCGCCTATCTACTTAAGATGGCAACTCCAGCAGCAAATTTACCAGTTTTTTTATTTCTCTTCCTCTGATCGAGTCTCCACTACGCATGATGTTATCAGGTAAGGTTTTCATCGATGTCCTTATCAGGTTGAAAAAAGTTCCCTTTCATTTCTAATTCACTCAGAGTTTTAATTATGAGCTGGTGTTAAATTTTGTCAAATACTTTTTGTGCACCTATTGAGATGATTGTATGTTTTTCCTCCTTCATTCTTTAATGTGGGGTGTATATATATATTTAATGTTAACCCAACTTTGTGTTGCTGGGATAAACTCACTTGTTCATGATGTACAATCATAGGCCACATAAGACATTTTGGTCAGTAACAGACCACATGTACGGTGGTGGTCCCATAAGATGATAATGGAGAAGGATTCCTCTTGTTTAGTGGCAGTGTAGACATGATAAAGTCACAGCACAACACGTTACTGGTGTAAACTGGTGATGCTGGTGTAAACAAACCTGTATAAAAGTACAGCACATGCAATTATGCACAGTACATAATACTTGATAATCATAATAAATGGCTATAGTACTGGCTCATGTATTGGCTCTACTGTACTATACTTTTCATCATACTCTTTCTACTTGTAAAAAAAAAAAGCTTGCTGTAAAACAGTACGTCTTGTGTTGCCTGCAGTAGCCTCATACATCTGGTGTTTATGTCTTCTCTTAATTGTGTCATTTTCTCTTGTGCTTGATTTAATCTCATATTATTTTTCTACAGTATCTTGCAGTACAGTCTCGTAGACCAGAGGAATAGTCTATACCAGTGGTCGGCAACTGCGGCTCATGAGC
>NW_005871340.1:1264456-1282182 GCF_000147115.1 Myotis lucifugus | reverse complement strand
ATGTGTGCACGAGACTAAACTGCCTAATGACGCATTTCTCAGAACGTATCCCGTCGTTGAGCAGCGCATGGCAACATTATCCTTTTTATACATTGCTGTAATTGACTTGCTAACATTTCTTAAGGACTTTCATGTCTAGCTTCAGGCAGCATATTGGTCTGTAATTTTCTTGTGTAGTCTTTGTTAGGTGTTGTCATCAGAGTTTTTCTGGCCACATGAGAATGAACTGGGAGGCTGTGCCAGTTATCGATTTATTGCTTTTCAACTCCAAGTCCATCTTTGCCTGCTCTGTGAAAGGGGGATGGTCATATAAATAGATCTCCTTTGCCAGCCGGCACCGTGTTACGCTTTGTCAGCAGAGGGTGCTGGAGGGACACTGGAGGAGCACTCTGCCAGCACAGTGAGCTTTCTCCAGCGCTGAGCTACTCAGCATGGTGGCTCCTCCAGCATCTGCCCCTGGGTGCGGCAGCCAGCAGCGTTCCTGGGTACTTCTTCGGCGATTTTGCAATGGAATGCTACTGCTGAGGCACCTTCCCATGAATGGCCACCACAGTGACCCACACAGCAACTTCGTAGCAAGTTCTGAGGCACAGCACCTCCCTGCGGGCGACTTCCCTCGGCACCCCAGAGAGCTGGTTTCCGTCAAGTCACACCAGCACGGCATCGCAAGTGCCTCAGACCTCTCAGTCACCCAGTGAGCCACGCCATGTCCTCTTCAGCGAGGTCTGGACCTCAGCCCCAGGGAGGGGATCTTTGTGGTAGCGCTAGGACGGCCCCTAGGAACAGCAGCTATTCCTTACATTGGCTACTCCTCTGTTCTTTAGGGCTCTTTCTAATTCTAACTAGACAATTTCCCTTTTTACCAACCTCCTGTTAATACTTCTTTATATTAAACTTCAAATTACGGTTTAACATCTTGTGTGGACCCTGAATGGCACACAAGTGCTCCGTCCGCTTCTATTTTCTGAAAGAGTGTTTAAGATTGATATAATTTTATCCTTAAAATTTCTTTCAAAAATTAAAGTATTTTAATTAAAAAATAAACAAAGTCTGTAGGATGTCTAATGATAGCATCCATTTGATTCCTGATACTGATAATTTGTACTCTCTTCTTGATAAGTCTTGTGTGTGTGTGAGGGTGCGCGGGGGGTAATCAATTTTATTAAACTTTTCAAAGAATAAACTTTTGTCTATATTCATTTTTCTCTTCCATTTCATTGAATTTGCTCATACTTATTATTCTATTTACTTTGGTTGAATTTCTTCTTTTAAAAATTTTTTTTAATTAATTTTAGAGAGGAAGGGAAAGGGAGAGAGATATAGAAACATCAATGATGAGAGAGAATCATTGATTGGCTGCCTCCTGCATGCCCCACTGGGGACTGAGCCTGCAACCTGGGCATGTGCCCTGACCAGGAATCGAACTTTGATCTTCTGGTTCATAGGTCGATGCTCAGCCACTGAGCTATGCCGGCCAGGTGAATTTCTTCTATTTACTTCTTTTTCTAGCTTCTTAAGGTGAAAACTTACGTAATTAATTATTTTATGATATGGGTTATATAGAAGTATGTTATTTAATTTCCAATTATTTGTTTTTCCCTAGATATTTATTGTGTATTGACTTATATTTTAATTCCTTTGTGACTGGAGAAATATTCTATAAATTTTTAACTTTTTGAAATCTATTAAAACTTATGGTCTGAAATATGGTCTTTCTTGAATGTTCTATACACACTTGAAATTAATTTATATTTTGTGATTGTTGGGTGTAGCATTCTGCAAATGTCAATTAGGCCAAATTGGTTGATAATGCTATTCAGACCTTCTATAGCCTTACCTTTTTCTGGACTACTTTATAGGTTACTGAGAGAAGAGTGTTAAAATCTCCAACTATAGTTGTGGATTTGTCTATTTCTTTTGTTCTGCCAGTTTGAATTCATAAATGTTGAAATTTGTTATTAAGTTCATACATTTTAGGAATTGTTATGTTATTTATTAATTGTCTTTTTTAACCTTATGAAGTAGCACTCTCTATCTCTTCTTATAAGGTCTGTCTTGAAATCTACATCATCTGACATTAATATAATCACACCAGGTTTCCCATGTTTGGTGTTTGCATTGTATATCTTTTTCTATCAATTCACTTTCCACCAATTTGTGCTTTTGTATTTGAACTATCTCTCCTGTAGACAACATATAGTTGGGTTTTGTTTTTCAATCCAGTCTCTTCTGACAATCTGTCTTTTAATTGGACTGTGTAATACATTTACCTCTGATGTAATTATTGATGTGGTTGGATGTAAGTTTACCATCTTGCTACTTGTTTTTCATTGTTCCTTCCATTTTTTTGTTCCTCCATTGCTCTTTTTGGGTTAATGAAATGTGTTTTAGTATTTCATCTCCTTTTCTCTATTAACTTCTTAATACCCTTTCATTGTTTTTATTTCCTTCCAACAACATAATGCTATGTACCTGTCCCCTCCATCCTTTTTTCTATGTTTGTGATATATTTTACTTCCACAGTATTATAAACCTATCTAACATTATTATCATTTTCACTTTCTTGACATCATTATTTTTATTCTTTTTTGAGAAAATTACAAAATAGCATAGCTTTTTATGTCTACCTACTTATTTGCCACCTTTGGCGTTTTTTATTTCACCCCGTAGATGTGAGTTACCAATAGGTATCATTTTCCTTCAGTTTGAAGAACCTCCTTTAGCATTTCTTATAGCTCAGGTCTACTATTATCATCTCAAATTTTATTGTTCTGATCAGGTCTTTAGTTTGTAGTCAACTTGAAGGATATTTTTGGTGGATATAGAAATTTTGATTGACATTTTATCTTTCTCTTTCAACACCTTAATAGTTTCATTCTGTTTCCTGTTTGCATCAGCTGTTTTTTTCTGATGAAAAGTCACACGGCATTTATGTAATTGATTTGTTATTATGTAATGTGTCTTCTCTGGATGCTTTTAGGATTTTCATTTCATTCTTGGTTTTCAGCAGGTTGACAATGATGTGCCTAAGCATGTTTTTCTTTATATTTACCCTACTTGGAGTTTGCTGAGAGTATTGAATCTGTGAATCAATGAATATTAAATTTGAAAAATTTTTGGTTGTTATTTCTTTGAATAATTTTTTTCTGCCTCAATTTTACTCTTGGGGCTCTAATTATATGCATGTTGGGCTACTTGTTATTGTCTCACAAGTTTGCTTTTATTTTCTTCAATATATTTTTCTCTCTGTTCTTCAGTCTGACTAATTTCCCAGAATTTTTCTGCTGCCATCTTCAATCTGATGTTAAGCCCATCTAGTAATGTTTTAGTCCCAAGATTTCCATTTGTTTTTTAAAAATAAACTTTTAATTTTAGAATAGTTTTAGGTTTAGAGAAAAGTTGCAAAGATAGTACAGAGTTCCTATATACCCTGTACCAAGTTTCTCCTATTGTTAATATTGTACATTACTATGGAATATTTGTCACAATTAGTATTAATGCATTGTTATTAACTACACTCCATAGTCTATTCAGATTTTATTAGTTTTTCCCTAACGTCTATTTTCTGTCCCAGGATACCATTCGGGATATTATATTATATTTAATCATTATGTCTCTTATGCTCCCCTGGTCTAAGACAATTTCTCAAATTTCCCTTGTTTTTGATGACTTTGACAGTTTTGAAGAGTATCGGTCAAATATTTTGTAAATTGTCCCTCCATTTGAGTTTTTCTGAAAACCAGATTGTCCTTAGAAACACAACCCACAGAAGTATACCATGACCTGAACACTAAATCTAAATAGGGTGACTACAAGTTAAGTTAAAATTTGAATAGGACCAGTGTCTCCTAAAATAATAGTCAAAATATCCAGGATATAATTGAAAATCACAAACCATACCCAAAATGAGGAATATTATAACTTGAATGAGAAAAGACAATCAACCAATGACAATACCAAGATGAATCGGATGCTGGAATTATCTGACAAGGATTTTTAAAGTAACTATCATAAACATGATTCAACAAGGAATTATAAATTCTCTTGAAACAAATTAGAAAAATCTTAGCAAAGAAGTTGAAGAATCAAATAGAAATTATAGAATTTAGAAAATATTAAAAAATTGCTCGATAGGTTTATTAGTAGACAGGGAGAATAGAGAGTAGAACCAGTGAACTTGAGGACAACTCAATAGAATTTACCCAACTTGAACATTTGGCATGATAACAAAAGACTTAACATTTGTTTCATGGCAGTCCCAGAAGAGAAGAGAAAGAGAGTGGAGCTGAAATAGTATTCAAAGAAATAATGGCTGAAAACCTCCTCAAATTTGGTTAAAGACATTAACATACAGGTCCAAGAAGTTGGGCTACCCTCAACTAGGATAAACCTAAACAAATCTATGCCAAGACACATCATAATTGAACTTCTGAAAACTAAAGACAAAGAAAAGATCTTGAAAGCAGGCAGAGAGAAATAACACGTTAACTTATAGAAGGACATCAATTCCAATGAAAGCAGATTTCTTATCTGAATCATGGAGGCCAGAAAAAAGTGACTTTTTTTAAGTGCTGAAAGGAAAAACCTAAGTACAATTTCTATGTGTGGCAAAAGTATCCTTCAGGAATGAAGAAAAAAACACACCAAACCCTCGAAGATTGGTCATTAGCAGGCCTATATTAAAGAATGGATAAAGGAAATTCTTCAAACAGGAAGAAAGTGATAAAAGAAGGTCTCTTGGGGATTTGGAAAGAAGAGAAAAACAAGAGAAAGAGCAAAACTATGGACATATACAATAGAATATCCCTTTCATGAGTGTTATGAATCATATAATGATGAAACAAAAATTCTAACACCATACGATATTCAAGACAATCGTATTTAAAGTATTTAAAAGTGGGGAAGGTAAAGACATCTAAATGGAAGTAAGGTTTCCACACTTCACCTAAAGTGAGGGAATGTTGGTACCAGTGGACTGTGGTAAGTCACATACGTATAGGGTGGGGCAAATGTAGGTTTACAGTTGTGAGTCTGCAAAACACAGACTTTATTCTTGTATCATTTTTCATTGTTTTATTTTCTGTCTGAACAACTGTAAACCTACTTTTGCCCCACCCTGCATATTGTAATTCCAGAGAAACCACTAAGAAAAATATACAAAGTGATACACTAAAAAACAAAATTGGAATCCTAAAAAATATGCAGGAAGGCAACTGGCTGCCTGCCTGGTGGGAGAGCTTCTTCCCTCAGTTCACCAAAGGCACCTGCTTGGCGTTGCATCATATATTTTCAAAGCCTGGATGGCTTAGCACAGAGTTGAGGCTCAAAAATGTCTGCTGAATAAATAAACAACATTTTTAAAAAGACAGGAACAAGAGACCAAAGAAACAAACAGAAAAACACATTTAAGTGGAGGACACTGAATAAAGTGTATAAGAGATCTCCTTGCATTTTTTTCCTGACAACCACATAAGAATCTACCATTATCTTAAAATACAAAGTTTAATGAAAACAAACCACAACATCTGCTTGAATTTACGGAGGCCATGGCAAGGTGGTTGTGGTAGATTGTAAGACAACTAGGTGTCTTCCATGCCCACCCTTCTACACGGTGACAGTGCTGCGCTGGCCACTGAGAGATGTGGGTCTATTTTTTCATCCTTTGCAACTGGGATGAAGAGTCCATTTCTGGCGTGTTGACCAATAGGACACTAGCAAACATGATGCAAGCAGAAGTTTGAAAAGCATTTATTCATGAAGACTTGCTCTTTTTGCTGAATTTCAAACCCGAGACCATGATGTGAATGGGCCTGAGCTAGCCTGCTGGAGAGTTCGCATCCAGGAGAACCAACGCTCCCTGGATGTCTGCTGCAAACTGCCAGAGATCCGCGTGAGTTGGCCTCAGAATGAAAAGTTTCCCTCGTCAACGAGTGAATTACCCTGAAATAAAATTTGTATGGGAAAGGAAGGCTAAGTGCTAAACTTATTCCTTTACTTACTGGTTCTTGCAATAATGAACGTGTTCAGTGTGGTGGCTATGTATTGGGTTAACGTCACTAAACTGACCTATGTTTCCCAGAATCCCCTTCCCTGCAGAGTTCCAGGTGAGTGTGCCCCGCAGTCCACTTTGGCGCTAGACTTGGAATGCAAAGTGGAGCAGCAGGCATCTATACATGTTTATGCTCAGAAGGTCAAGGCCGGGCAGGACACAGTTCATCTACGTTGCTGCTCCCCTGCTGGTTAATCTTGTCCACGTGGACAGGAGCCAGACTGCAGCGACTCTAGCTCCTGCCAGGTGCCCCTCAGCTTCTCTAACTCCTGGGCCAGGGGTGTGTTTACTTCCATAATGAAGGGTAGATGTCACCAACATCATCAAAGCTTGAGGCTTGGAGGTGGTAAGAGATGGGTGAGGGTTCCCGCTCATCCTCACAGGGTCCATTTGACCGTTGCTCCCTCCCCTCATGTCCATCTCCCCTTCCCACCTGCCTGCCTGTGAGCGGCAGGCTCCATCCAGCAGCTGACTGGGAAGCAACAGCCTCCCATCGCTGGCGCCACCAGGCCCCACCACGGAGTAAGGTCAGTCCTGTGAGAAGTCCTTTCTTATGAGTAGCTGCGGGTGGTTTTGCCTCTCTGATTGAACTCTGAGCTATTTCTAACATCCTCCAAAGTAATCAGTGAGGGGGTTCTTAAAATAACCAATGACTTTATGGATGGGACTTCTGATCTCAGCTTCAACATATGAAGGGCTTGGAAGTCATCATCTATACTTACAACAAGAAAAAGGGGAATAAATGGAAAATCAACGACTTTTCTTAGACTCCTTGGAGACTGAGGCCCCAGGCACATGGCCTTCCTGTAATCCAGAGGGACAGGGGAAGAGAGAGGATCAGTCAGCATCTGCTTCGCTTACCTGGAGCAGCAGCGTGGAGCCACAAGTGGGTAGGGTCACCTTAAACGGTGACCTTAGCCAGTTGCTGGAGGCTGCTGTGTGAATTAGCTTGAGAGTGAAGCACTCCTGTGGCTACTAACATAAGGTTATGTAGTAATATTTATTGTTAAAACACAGTTACCAGTTACCACTTAAGATACCTCTGAAGTTCTTTTTGTCCTTGCGACATATTACTGTGTTATATCATTACTGTCATGAAATAATTCCCTGTGGTTAAACCACAACCTTGCACTGTAGTTAAATCCATATGCTTCATGTTGTCTAGTTTTAAATATTAATTTTAAATTTTTAAATTTAACTTTATTTCATGGTTATGGAAGATATTTTGCTGGATCCAGAGTCAAAACCACGAAATAAGATACTTCCAGAGAAATCTAACTTCCAATCCTGTCTCTTCCTTCTCCTTATTGAAAACCGTTTTTATTCATTTTGGTTTCCTCCCATTGATATTGTCCTTTTCTTAAATAAAAGACACCATACTATCCACTGATGAGCCGGACTTGCTAGGAGGCAAAAAGAAAGCAGCTCCGTCACTTCCCCCCATGGCCCCTGCAAGGGGCTCTCCCATCTGCCTCTCCATTGTCTCTCTGGAAATCGGAAATCTCGGCCTCGGTGAAAGGCCTGGGAGAGCTTTCCCAGCCGCCGACAGGTAACAAACGCATAGCCTCTTTCTCCAAATACAGAATGTCCGTCCGGTGTCAGAAAAACTCCCACTTTATTTAGGGCGTCTCCCCTCCCCCAGCTCAGACCTGCAGCAGGTGGGGTCCTGCACAGGACAGGTGGGCTCCTGCTGGCTGTGGTGTGAGCCCCAGGAGGGGGAGAGCCAGGAAAGTCCTTGTTTGACTGCTGTAGTTGTCACTGGTTCGGGGGCTCTCTGGGCGTGGTTGTTTCTAAACACTGGTCATCTCGCTCTAGGTCTAGAAGCAGCTTCATGGGTTCTTTGGAGACAGTCCCTGTCACTCAGGCTGTCTTACCCACAGTTCCCTCGGCACAGGATGAAACCTGCTGCCCCCACAGTGCCCGCAGGCTCCCAACGCTTCCGTGGCTCCCTGCGCCTACAGTGAAGCGGGGTTTGGGGAATGTTTGAGTCCAGGGCTCTGCTTGGAGAGCTAAGGAAAGAGATGCTCAGAGTCTTCGCCTGTCTGGGTTTATGTTTCACATGCTGACTCTGACAACACCCCGAGCCTCTGTCCCACCAGGTCCCCACAGGACCTCCAGCCAGCCAGGTCACCCTGCTCAGTCCTTGGGCACGCTGCTGAGAGCCCTCGCCTCGCGCCTCTGCGATGCTACTCCCTGGCTCACAGCCCACCCCACCCTGGACTTACTCGGGTTTTGCATGACCTTCAACCCTTCCATCTACAGAGCCCTCTCTTCATCTGAGTGTCTGCAGCCCGGATGGACTGTGCGGAGGTCCTTTTCTTTTTTAACTAAACAAGTTGACAATTTTATTTTCACTTTTCATCATACAAATGAAAATTGCTTTTTTTTTTTGTCCCACTACTTCCCTCCAAAACCATCCTCCCTTTGATAGGAAGAGGGAGGGAGTCTTCCTTGTCATGCTGTTAGAAACACCCAGAGTCATAGCACCATGATTTCCTGCAGCCGAACAAGTAATATAAACTGACAGAAAGGGCTCCTCATTCCTGGCCGAGTGGGCACCACCTGGGACGGGCAGGAGGTCTCATCACTGGGGGCCCAGGCACCCTGGGCATGTGCCCTCCCATAGGCGGCCGCACTCCAGGAGCAGGTCCCACTGGCATCATCTCAAGAGGAGGAGGACCCATCATTGGCATCAGGGGAGGGCCCCTCGGTTGGTGTGTTGGCCTCACACCAGGGGAGGAGGACCCGGAAGACTCAGGGATCCGTGCCCCTGTGGGAGGCAAGCAGAGGATGGAGTAGGCGGCGTCTCTCCTTGCTGAAATGCTGTGGTTGTCCTGTCAATCAGGCTCTGAGCCTGACGGCGTCCTTCACATTCTCGTTGTGTTTCCTACCACTGCAGCGTGTCTTCCTCGCAGATGGAGAGTCCTGGGTGAGGTGTGTGTCGCAGTCGTCGCAGTAAGACTTGGGCGTGTTGTTCTGCAGGCCGTTGGCCATTCTGTGCTGTGGTCCTTTCTTCACTCTGCTCTGAGCGTGCTCACGGGCTTGTGTGCCTTCCCTGTCACCACCAGGGCTCCAGGAGGGGAAGGTCCACTGGTCATGACCATGGCGGCTGCTAACAGCAAACACGCGTGAGGCGCCGTGTGCAGAGGGCTCCACGGGGATCCGCCTCCTCAATTCCCACGGCAGATGCATGGGATGGACGTCATCACCCCCACTTTACAGGCGAGAAAACAGGTTCAGAGTCACTGAGTCACTTGCCCAAGGTGGACAGCAGAACAAGCATTGGAGGCTCGACTTGCCTGGAGCTCACGCCCTTTGCTGGAGGGCTGTCGGCCGTTGGGTGGCCCCTGCTCATGTGGTAGCAGGTATGGGCGCCCGTCGATGACCTGAATGGAGCGCCTGGGAAAGCGGGGCTCGCCGAGGGCCACACGGCCTGCTCATTTTCCCACCCAGGGGTGGGCAGGGGCTCTGCTACCCGTTCTAGTTGTTTCATTTCCTCCTCCCGCGAAGGAGACTGTGGTTTCTTGTTGGGCTTGGGAAGAGCCTCCCCAGCCCCCCACCGCCCGTGGCGACCACAGGACCCGGCACCATTGAAATTTCAGTCCCAAACCTCGCCAGGCCCTGAACATATGTTTCACTCTGAAAGGAACAATGGGGCCTCCAGGCTTAATTAAGACCCACAAAAAGCACTTGGCTGGACTGGCCTCATTCTCTGCTTTTGGCTCCTTTTTGTTCACCCCACCCCCACACTTCTGTTTCCACTCCTTCTGTGGACGGGATAAAAGGCGCCCAGGACCCCCAGCTCCTCCACTCCCCAGGCTCCTCTTTTCTCACAGCCTGACCTCCGTCTCCTCTGCGGAGCCCTGAAGTAGGAGGGGCCGCCTGGGTTCTGGTGCCAGACCACCGAGCCCCCATGCCCCCGGAAGAAACAGGCAGCTGGGGAAGGCCTGCCTGGCTTCCTGGCCCTGCAGGAATGCCCATCCTGGGAGCCCCTGCCAGCTAGTGGGCTCAGCCTGGCCCAGGCTCGCAATCTGATCTGGATTTCAGTGGAACATAGCCACATTGACTCTAAGATGAAGCCCCAGTTCTGAGAGCTCTGTGTGCACCGTGGCCCAAGTCTCCTGGCCTGTGAGGGCATATTGAAGGGCCCAGCCTACCACAAGCACACAAGGAATTTCGTGTTGAATGAATGTATGAATGTTTACTAGCAAAGCTCCTGTACAGTTTACTGCATGTTTAAGTGCTAATAAGCTTACATTAGGTAGCATTATAATCCCAGATAAGACGACCAAGGCACAGAGAGGTTAAGCAAATTGTACAAGGTCACACAGCAAGTAGTAGGTATCAGAGCTAGAGAATTCAAATCCAAGTTGATTGGTCCAGAGGCCAATACACTTAATCCCTAACCAGGCTGCCTCTAATGAAAGCATAGGTCTGTTCGACCACCACCTGGATAAATTGACTCCTTCCTCAGTTCTGCCCCCCCCCCACCCCGCACAATTTAACAAATTGTTCTAAAGTAAACATCCACAAAACCACCAACTAGGTGAAGCAATCAAATGTTGCCAGCACCTCATAGCCTCCCTGCTTACTATGTGCATGCCCCTTGCACAATTCCTCCCTCTCCCCTAAGACTAATCACTAAATATTTGGTAATAATTTCTTTGCTTCTTCTTACTAGTATGCTTTTACCACCCAAGTATACATCCCTAAACACTAAAATTCAATTTCACCTCCTGTTGCTGTTTATATAAATGAAACTATGCAATAAGAATTTTGCTTCTAGTTTCTTTAGTTCAATATAGTATTTTTAGGATTAACTATGGTATTGCATGCAGTTCGAGTTCATAGTCTTTTTTACTGTGTAGCATTCCATCTGTAGGGTCTACTACAATTTATTTATCCATTTTAGTTTGATGGACATTTAAATTGTTTTCCAGTTTTTAATATGAAAAATGTTTGTACACATGACCTGGTGCTTCTGAGCATTCACTCTTGTGTCCTGGGTCTTAAAGAATGCAGATGTTGACCTTTCCTAGGAAACTGTCAATGGTTCTCCCCAGTGGTTGTGTCAGTTTATACCCATCCACCAGCTGTGGGTGGGAATTCCCATCACTGCCCATCACTTCAGACTTCTTAGAGTCTACTTGATGAGGGTGCGGTAGCCACACCGTGGTTTTAGTTCCTCTCTCCCTGATTGCTCATGATGCTGAGCACTTTTCAAAAGTTTATTGGCTACTTGGTTCTCTTCTTTTGTAATTTGCTCAAATTCTTTACCTACATTTTTATTGACTGTATACCTTATTCATTTCTAGAGGCTCTTTATACATTCTGGATCTGAATCCTTTGTTGGCTATATGTATTGGAAAAACATTTTCTTGCACATTGGCTTTTTACTTTTTAAAAACAGTATCCTGATTAATAGGAGTTTTAAATTTTAATGTAGCAAAATTTATCAATAATTTCCTTTATGGTAGTCACTTTTTATAACATGTTAAGAAAGTTTCCCCTACACTGAGGCCTAGAATATATATAGATATAGATATAGATATAGATATAGATATAGATATAGATATAGATATAGATAGAGAGATATAGATATAGATACATATGAATTATATTTTAAATTCTTTATTGTTTTGCCTTTCATATTGAGGTCTATAATACAGCCAGGATTTATTATTGCTATGTTTATAATGATGTGAGGTAAGGATCTGATTTCATTTTTTTCTGATACGGACACCCAGTTGTCACAGCACCACTTAGTGAAAAGATTATCCTTCCCTATTGCTCTGAAGTTCCACTTTACTATATGTCCCAACTGATGGACTTTCCCCAGACTCTATATGTCCATTGGTCTCTTTCTTATCGTTGTACCCAGGTCACAATGTCTCACTAGAAACCACCAAGGCCAGAAAGAAAGGACACAATACTTTTCAAGTGTGGAAAGAAAGACTTGTCCACCTAGAATCCTGCATCCAATGCAATACCCTTCAGCAGTGAAGACGATATCCAGACATTCTCAGATGAAGGAAAATGAAAATAATGTGTCATGTCAGGAGACCTACTCTAAAATAATAGCCAAAGGAAGTTCTCTAAAGAGAAAGGAAAAAATAAAACAAAGAACATGGGGACACCAGCAAGGGAGAGATAGCATGATAAGCGAAAGGATGGCTAAATACAATAGGCTTTCCTTCTCACCTTGAGTTTTCTAAATTATGTTTGACATTTGAAATAAAAATTATAACACTGTCTGATGTGTTCTAAGTATATGTACAAGACATATTTAAGATATTACATTATAATTGGAAAAGTAAACAAACATAAAGAGAAGTAGGTTCTTATACTTCACTCAAAATAGTAAAATTTTGTCACTAGTAGACCGTGATAAGTTATGTACATATAATGTTACTCTTAGATTGCATTAGACGATTAGATAACATAAATAGGCTATATAGAGACAAACTAAAAAAATAAACTAAAGAAATAAAAATGGAATTCTAAGAAATGTTCAAGTAACGTACAAGAAGGTAGGAAAACAAAAACAGAAAAATGAAAAAACAGAACAAAGAGAAAACAAAAAATTAATTGGCAGACTTAGCCCTAACATATCAATAATTACATAAAATGTAAATAGTCTAAATCAGCAGTCGCCAACTTTTTGGACCTCACGGATCAGCAGTGGTCCGCGGACCACCGGTTGGTGACCACTGGTCTAAATACACCAAATAAAAGACAGGTTGGCAGAGTGAGTTAAAAATATGCTGCTATAAGAAATATAACAATATAGGCAAGTTGAAAGTAAATTTATGGAAAAAGGTATATTAAGCAAACATTAATGAAAAGAAAGCAGGATAAAGTAAACTTCAGAGCAAGGAATGTTACCAGAGACAGAGGGACATTACACAGTCAATCACCAAGAAGATACAACAAACCTAAATAGGTATGCACCAAATATAGAAATGCAAAATATGCGAACAAAAACTGATGGAGCAAGCAAATCTACAACCATAGAGATGTGAACATCCCTCTCTCAACAGTTGATAGAGCAACTAAACAGGAAATCAGCATTTAAAGAATTTTCACTCATTCTATACAATCTTTTCCAGGAAATAGGAGGGAACACTAATTCATTTTATGAAGTTAAATTTCCCTGATACAAAAATCACACAGAGATAGTAAAAAACAAACAAGCAAACAACCCCCCCCCCACTATCCTTTATGGATATAGATGCAAAAAATCTTAAACAAAATATTGGCAAATACAATTTATAAAAACTTATACACCATGAACAAGTGGGTTTATTCTAGACATGCAACTCAAGCTCAATATTAAAAAATAATTCAATGTACTAATAGATCACATTAACATGGAAAAACCACATAATCATATTAATCAATCCAAGAAAGCATTTGATGAAATGTGTTTCTTCATGATAAAAAATTTTCAGAAAAATAGAAATAGGCGGGATGTTCCTCAATTTGATAAAGAGCATCTTTAAAACAAAAACACGGCTAACATTATATTTAATGGTGAAAGACCACGATTTCTTCTTAAGAATGGGAATAAGGCAAAGAATGCCTGCTTTCACCACTCTCATTATAGAAATTCTTACTGGAAGTTCTATCCAGTACAATAAGGCAAGAAAAGGAAATAAAAGGCATAAAGGTTGCAAAGGAAGAAATAAAACTGCCTCTCTCTGCAGGTGACATGATTTTCTACATAGAAAATTCCAAGAAATCTACAAAAAACCTAATACTAATAAGTGAGTTCATCAAGGTGATAGGATACAAGAAAAACATGCAACAATTAATTGCATTTTTATGTACTAGCAATGAGCACATGGACACTGGAATTAAAAATATAATACCATTTACAGTCATTGAAACATGAAAGAGACAGGCTGTGTTTATGGCTTGACTCAACATAATGAAGATATCAGTTCTCCTCAAACTGACATAAAAATTTAACACAATTCCTATCGACATTCCAGCAAGATTTTTTTAAAGATATAGACAAGATGATTCTAAATTTTATATGGAAAAGCAAAGGAACTTCAAAAATTAAAACAATTTTGAAAACTCAAAATACAGAGGGAGGAAACATTCTACCCAATTTCAAGAATTGCTATATAGCTGCAGTCATCAAGGCTGCGTGGCACTGGCAGAGAGAGAAACACATAGGTCAGTGGAACGGAATAGAGGACCAAATGTCCATCTTTTGTTAGGTTAACACTAGGAGCTTTATATATTTTTTTAAAGTTTAATTTCAAACAGTATTGCTTTGGTAATTTGACTTTCTAACTCTTTAAAATGCTGCTTGTATTTAAGAATACAATTGATTTATAGACAATAATCTTTCTAAGATCTCTTATTACTTCTGATCATTGGTTTTGGATTTTCTAGCTACCCAGTTCTACCGCGGGTGGCTAGGGACCTGTCAGACTTGGTGGAAGAGAGGGCTCAGCTGTTAAAAGGCAAAAGGGGATTACAAATCGGGAGGACATTGGACCATCCCTGCTACAGCAGGGGCAGGAGCTATCTCCCATGAAATGAGATTAATTTTTTCTCATTCCAGCAGAACGGGGACTTGCCCCATTTTGGGTTCTCCAGGAAGCAAACGGGGGCAGAATTGAGAGTGCAGCCTGTGTGTTGGGAGGCAGAGGAAACAGGGGTGAGCAGAGGGGGAACTGGCCATGATGCCAACCTGACAGCCCCCGCCGACCTCCAGGGGAGCTCTGTGCTGAAAGGGCCCATTGATACCCCGTCTCCATCACCCACTGAATGAGGCCGCTCCTGCGAGGGTCTGAACTCCAAGTGTCTTCCTGTAGAAATATAATCTGTGACGGGAATGACAGCTGAAAGCTGCCACTGTCATTCTCACAGCAGTTAGAGCAACGAGTCCTTCCTTAGACGGGGATCTGGCCAGCACATCCTCACAGTTACCACAGTCCACCCCTTGCACCACTCAGACCCACTTTCTCAGGATGCTGGTGGTTTTCTCTTCCTGAGGAACATTCGGGGGACAAATTACAGCCCTCATCTCCCTCCTCCAGTAGCCATTCTAGATCCCCTCCCCCTCAGCTAGCACCTCTTTCGACGTCAGTGACTCACCTGGTGGCATCACGCAGGCCCTCATCCCCGAGGGCTCTGAGCTTCTGGTCCCGTGCCCTTTACAGAGTTTCTATACCTGCCCTTTACCATTCCACTGGGGATCACCTGAGTGCGAAACTGGCCCTCCTGTCCCTACCTCCTCCTGGCGACCAAGACCAGCTACTCCGGCAAGACAGGGGCTCCTCTCCTTGCCTCTTGGTCTCCAGGAACAAGAGCCCAAAGTGCACAGGCTACAGCCTTGGCTTATCGTCCTCTGGCACCAGTGTCCCCCTTTTGGGGAGCAGGACTTCTGACCCTGCAGAGCGCAGAGTTGGGGGATGGAAAGCACAATTCCCCAAGTGGGTCCTTGGGGATGATGTTAAGTGGGGCCATTGCTGTTTCCACTCTTTTGTTCCCAAATCCATGTATTTTCCTGATTGGAGACACATCACCATGTAAAGGTCTTTGATTCCAGGTCTAGAATGCCACCTTGAGGATGGCACCCCGAGCTTGCAGACTATTGCCTCTGAGCTGGCACTTGGCTGTGCCCTCAGTGGGCAGTTCTAATGCCCTCTGAGCCCAGCAGCTTCTGGCTGGTGTAGTACGTGATACAGCCGGTGGGTCCCTTGGTCACGTGCACTCTCCTGCTCCTGCTTTGCAGTAAAACAGGACCCTGTGTAATGCAATGTTATGTGGGGTCCGTGTCTGTAGATTACATACTCGATAGGATGTGTGGAGCTAGCGGAGGCCCTCTTGGGCAGGAAACACACCCGCAATTCATTCCTTGCCAGAATGAACCTTTGGCCCTTTCAGGATGGCAGGGGACCAATGAAGTACATTTGCCACCAAGTAGCCAGTGGGTCTCCTGGAGTTGGTCACAACATGGATTCCTTGGCTGCGGTCTTTGTTAGTCAAAGGAGGCAAATGATTTTAATTAGGATGGTGTGCCCTGGGCAGTGTTTCCTGTTCAGTGCTGTCCGTCAGTTTTTACGCTAGCACGGGACCAAGATCAGCCGCTTTGCTCCCACACCACTCTCTGCGCAGCACAGCTCCAGGGCACGTGTCCTGTGTGCAGCAGGCACTGCCTTGTACTTGGTTTGTGTGTGATTTGTAGTGGCTTAGAGTGACAGGGAGTGACTCCGGGCCTCCAAGCCCCCATTTTGTTGAGATTGTAGAGACACTGTGCAGGTCAGGCCTCCGTGGGGAAAGGGTGTGTTCTGTCTGAAAGGGTTCTCCGCTGAGGCACTTGTCAGCGTGGCTGCTGTCACAAATCAGCACAGACTGAGTGGCTTAAACAACAGCATTTCTTCCTCATGGTTCTGGAGGATGGGATGCCCAAGACCAAGGTGCCAGCCGATTCCGTTGCTGGTGAGAGTTTTCTTCCTGACTGTAGACGGCTGTCTTCTGGTTGCGTCTCTTCCTCTTCTCAGAGGGGTTAATCTCATTGTGGGCTCCGCCCTCATGGCCTCATCTAGACCTTATTCCCTCCCAGAGGCCCCACCTCCTCATTCATCACACTGGGGCTTGCATCAGTCATTACTGTCCTCCAGCACCTACCTGTCCATGGGTGAAGGTCACCACATGCGTCTGCCTGGCTCCTTCGCATCCAGCATCTTTTTCTGGGGGAACAAGAATCCTTCCATCCCACCCCAGCCACGATGGGTCCAGGGGTCTCTGCAAGGCTACCTAAGGCCCCTCCTGTCTGGGTCACTATCTGGCTATTGCCTCTCCTGGGTCTCATGTCCACCCTTGAGTTCTGGAACCCGGCCCCTGGGCTTCCATCATTTCCTTCTCTCCCAGTGCTTCCCGAAGAGGCACCACACACACTCTCCTCAATGGGCACACACCTATAGAGGCAACAAAGTTCTGCGTTTCTCCCACGCTGTTCTCTTGAGAAGGACATTAGGGGGGCAACTTTGGTGGCTTGCAGCCTAGTTCAGTATTTAGTTAAACAGTAATCTTATAAGCCCCATTCTAACAGACTTGGGTGGAGCTACAAAGCCCACCCGAGGGGCCCGCCACAAGAAGAGATCTATCTCTCTCTCTCTAGATAGGTAGATAGATAGATATTATCAAAACCTCCCCACATTGGCAGTTCAGGCTTTGGGTCAGAATCCCCTGGACTAGCAGCGCTGTGGAATAAAGGTTTTCTTTCCTGATTCCCCGGAGTGCTGGCTGATCGTTCTCCTGGGCCACTTGGAGAACTGCTGCCACAACACTCTGGGTAGTGAACACAGTGGATTATATGTTTGTGTGAGAGAGAGAGGAGGAAATACCAGGAGAGAAACAAATCAATATATTTAAAGTCACATTGCCATCATCACTACCATTATTACAGACCAATGTTCTCCTTTTAAAGCAAAACAGTTGTTTTCATCTGCAGGAGCCAGGACACCTGTCAGCTGGTGAGCAAGTAAGTGATTGGCAATGACCAGAAGAACCAAAAGCACAGGTGGGGCACCTGCTGGGTCAGTCTTATGCTGATAGCACTGCATGGGGGGGCACACAGGGAAGAGGCAGCAGAGATGAGAGAAACCTGGGGGAGCTGTTTGGTGGGTGCAAAGCACCTAGAATGGAGGGGGCA
>NW_005871340.1:1260307-1263553 GCF_000147115.1 Myotis lucifugus | reverse complement strand
GGAGAGGAAGGAAAAGTGGCCCACGGCCTCCTGCGGCGGTTTAGTGGTTAATGACAGGCCTTTTCCAGGCCAGCCAAACACTACTGCCTCCGGACGCTGGTCTTGACCTTCTTTGGAAGGATTTACTTCAGCCTTTGAGCTCTCGTGGTATCTTCGGCTGGATTGTCTCCTTGGCAACGGCTGTACCAGCTCAAGCCTTCCTGCAAACCTCCCTATTTCCTCTCTGGTTCCCGCAGCCTACGGAGGTTTCGAGCCCCATTTCTGGGGCTCTGTTCATTGAAGGCAGTTGTTCTCAACCCTGGCTGCTCATTAGAATCACCTGAGGATGCCTTTTTTGAAATGTCTCCATGCCCAGGTTATATCCCAGATCAACGGCCTTGTCACCTCTGGGGTGGAACTCAGCCTCAGGACTGTATTTAAATGTCCCAGGGAATTCCAATGTGCAGTCAGACTGGAGACCCACAGACCACCTGTGACAATCAGGCATCCGCCTCGGGCAAGCACGTCAAACTCAAAGGCTAACATGGGCCAAATAAACAAGGTTAAGTTTATGCGGGCCACAAAAAAACCAAAAGCTTCAATTTTCATAGAAACGTAGGTTTATTTTGATAGAGACATGCTGAATACAAAGGGGCTGAAATGAATGAGTAATTGTTAACATAAAATAATAGAACATTTTAATAAAAATTTTTTTTCTTGAATATTAACTTACCAGACACCAAATAATTGCACAAATTAATAAGCATAACACAAATAAACCTATTTTTCTTATTCTCTGAAAGTGAAATATTTCCTCTTGCGCACACCAAACAAGTCAGTCCAAGACTAATGACGTGGCATTCGGCTGCTAAAATATTCACTGCTGGTCTTAGTAGAGAGAAATGATCACTATAATCATGTTGCATTCATTTCCTTTACTCGCAGGCACGTAAAGGAAATGAATGCAACATGATTATAGTGATCAGTCATTAGTGAATGTTGTAGTTAGTTATTAATAATTATGTATAACAGGATATTGGAAAAATTAAGTTACGAAATTTTTACTAAAATGTTTTTTACATACCGTTATATTGGCTGGGCTGCAAAAATATTCACTGTGGGCCGCATGAGGCCCATGGGCCAAGAGTTTGACATTCTTGGCCTTGGGATTACCGCTTACATGTAGGCACAGTGTGTGCACGCTTGGGAGGTATGAGTGGAGGAAGAAAGCATTAGGATTTCAGTTTATACTTATTTGAAATCCCATTCTTTTTTAATGCACATACTTTAAAATCAACTTCATGTGGTGGAGCAGTAGTAAGGACAATATGGTCAGCAGCTCTTGAGCACTTACTGTGGCCATGCTCTCTTTTAAACACTACACAAAGTAATGCTTAGGGCTTCGCAAAAAAACTGATGAGATGGTTTCTGTTATTATCTCCATTTTACAGATGAGAAAACGGAGACCAAAGAGGTTGAATAACTGGCCAAACATCACATCACTAGAGAGCAGCTGTCCCAAGATTCACACCCAGGCTGACTCTAGCAGCCACCTGTTATTCACAATGCCAATGTGCAGTCAGACTGGAGACCCACAGACCACAGTACACATGTATGATTTATAAACATAAATCACAGTACACATGTATGATTTATAAACAAATAAATAATACACAAATAAGATACAGATATCAAGGGACCTGCTCAACATTTTTTATTTAAAAGGTTTCATAATCAAATAATTAAACCATGGTGGCAGATGCTGAGTTCTTCGAGCAAGGTTAAGTCTCACTCTTCTTTCTGTTCCCCCCACCCAGGAGCTAGCAGGCATCTGGGTCCTAATATATGCTCAATAAACATCTGCCTACTCCCAGAAATATCCACTGATTGATAATCATAGAAGATGTGGTACATGTATACAGAGGAATATTACTCAGCCATAAAAATGAAACTTTACCATTTGTGACAACATGGATGGACCTAGAGGGTATGATGCTAAGTGAAATAAGTCAGAGAAAGACAAATACCATATGATTTAACTTATATGTGGAATCTAAAAAACAAAATAAATAAAACAGAAACAAATTCATAGATACAGAGAAGAAAATGATGATTGCCAAGTGGGAGGGGGCTGGGGGGCTGGGTGAAATAGGTGAAGTGATTAAGAAGTATAAACTGGTAGTTACAAAATACAGCGGGGCCTTGACTTACGAGTGTCCCGACTAACGAGTTTTTTGAGATACCAGCTGTCTCTCCGCCGATTTTTTGCATTGAGTTGATAGAGTAATTTGAGTTAACGAGCTCCTTAACGAGCTCCTTAATGAGCTCGGTCTCGGAACGAATTAAACTCGTAAGTCAAGGCCCCACTGTATAGGGACTATAATCAATAATATTGTAATAACTATGTATGGTTTTGGGGGTACTAGACATTATCAGGGGATCATTTTATAAGTTATATAAATGTCTAACCACTAGGCTGTACTCCAGAAACTAATATAATATTGAATATTAGCTCTAATTGAAAAATTTAAAAATTTAAAAAATATTAATGCTGATCAACACTGGCTGTGTGCCAGGGACTCGCACACTAAGCTTCACACAGTCCTGGGAGGTGAGTGCTAGGAATTACCCATTTGGCAGCGGAGGGCACTGAGCAGCTCAGTCGTTTGCCCGGGTGCAGAACCTGAACCCACATTGTGGGCCTGCAGAGCGCACTCGCTCCCACTGGTGACCAGGTCCTTAGGGAACAGCTTGTGAAAGTCCGGGGGTGAGGGCGGAGTGAGAACAGCAGGAAGGAGGCACAGGTGGGTTGTTCGCTCCTTTGTCCGCTGGTTCCCTTTGCCAGGAGTGCCTTTCCCTATTGGCCTCACCGGCAAACTCCTGCCTACCCTTCCGGTGCCAACTCAAAAGCTGCCTCCTTCAGGAAGCCCTCCCTGCAGCTAGTTACACCTGCTCTGTGGTTCAGACCACTTCTTTCTCACTGGAGTTGGAGCTCCTCGAGGGCAGGGCCAGGTCTTACTCAAGGGGCATCCAAGGAGCCAGCTCAGCAAACCTATGCGGGTGTCCTGAGCCTGTGCCCACCTCTCCTCCCAGGCCAGGGGCGCCCCCACCCCTGGGTTTTCCTCTGTGAGCTCCACTTTCCTTCCCTCCTTTTCTTCTCCCTCCCCCTTCCTCTCCTTCCTGCAAACTTGTCTGTCTCCTCTCCACACTCTTTCTTCCTCCTTCTTCCCTCCCCTCCAGACCTCCCCTCTGCTCCCCGCCCCCTTT
>NW_005871340.1:1256326-1257963 GCF_000147115.1 Myotis lucifugus | reverse complement strand
GGTCCCGGCCTCCGGCAGCAGCAGCAGGGGGGAGCCAGGCTGGGCGCTGCTCAGTCCCCCTTCAATGACCTCAACCGGCAGCTGGTGAACATGGGCTTCCCCCAGTGGCATCTGGGCAACCACGCCGTGGAGCCGGTGACCTCCATCCTGCTCCTCTTCCTGCTCATGATGCTCGGCGTGCGCGGCCTCCTGCTGGTGGGCCTCGTCTACCTGGTGTCCCACCTGAGTCACCGGTGACCTCTGCTGGGGGCAGGCGTGGGGAGAAGGAGTTGCCAGGCCTCGGTGTGAGAACGGGCACACGAGGAGGGGAACCTGGCGGTGCCTTGAAGGTGTGCCCGGAGAATGCTGTTTCCACGCGGTGTTAGCATGATGCCGAGGGAACCTCTAGCCCCGCAGTCCCAGCGTATCGGTGGATACCTCACTCCCCTGCGACGTTTGTCGCTAGTATCGGGCCTGCATTAAGCACAAAGAGCAAGAACAGGATGCCCTTCCCATTGTCTTGCAATCCTTTTATGCCAAGGAGACGGCCCCAGCTTGGTGCCAACATGTTCTCATGCCTCTGGACCCCGTGCTGACTTCCCCTGTAAGTTGGGAACAGGCCGCGGGCTTAGGGCAGGTGGGAAAAGCTTCCCGACTTTTATAGCCCTGCTTTTGTTGGCTACCTGTGTATGACAGGTGGTTCCGGCATTCTGTTTATTGTGGTGGCGTTTTCAATAAATAAATTTCGTAAACATGTGTCCACGGAGAGACATTCATGTATGACGGCACAGCTGTGGGTAGATCTGGAAGGCGTGGTGAAGGTGGTTGGGTGTGGCTGGGACTGGGGGACAGGGTAGAAGGGGGCATTTGACCTTGGAAGGTAGTTCATTGCTTTTTTCCTTAGGCTCCAGGACCTGGGAGGGGTCCAGGTCAAGCCTGGGTCAGGCCTCTTGTCTGATGCTTAGGTAACACCTAGACTCGCTCTGAAATGCCGGCCAGGATGGCTGCTGAGGGGTGGGTTCAGGCTAGCCAGAGCGCCGGTCTCCCGGTCCAGGGGCTCCGACCAGAGGCTTCCGAGCCTCCCTGCCCGCACTGTCCATGGGAAGCGGGGCCTTGGCGCTGCTACCAGTGTGTGTGCCGTGAAAGCACCTGCTTTTCCTGGAGGAGGCTTTGCGTGTTGGCTGGTGGGCCTGGGTGGGGATGTGGGGATGGCGTTGGGTCCTAGGCCCCGAATGGGCTGAGGGGTAAAGGTCAGAGAGAAACTGGATGAACTCGAGGACTTACCCCAACCAGAGACCAGACCTCACATCCTCTCCTTAGGATCCTTTGGGGTTTGGCAGTTTCGGGGAGAAAGGCAGCCTTTGGGGGTGATTCTCCAAGGCCAGTGCTGGGAGAGCCACCATGGGATGTGTGGAAGGGGAGGATGGGGGAGAGAGTGAGAGGGATTCTGTTCTTCCTCGGACAGCCTGCCACGCTGCCCAGAACAGAACCGGCTCCTCCAGGCCCCGTGACGCCGCTGCCCTTGCGGGGGCTGTGGCCTTCATCGCAGACATTCCTGGGGAGCTTTGTGGTGTTGGAACAGGACTCCTTTCTCAGCGTTTTCTGTGTCTCTGTTTCCCAGTGGCAGTTGAAACGCGTTCCCTTTACGATGGCCATGT
>NW_005871340.1:1253012-1254433 GCF_000147115.1 Myotis lucifugus | reverse complement strand
AGGGCACGGGAAGGAGGGTCTGCACCAGCCCCGCTCCTCCTCCATGGAGGCTGCGCTTGGGACTGCAGCCACAGTGCCCCAGGCCCTAGGAGCCCCGGCTGAGCGTTTAGGCCAGGGGTGGGCAAACTTTTTGACTCAAGGGCCACAATGGGTTCTTAAAGTGGACCGGAGCCGGAACAAAAGCATGGATGGAGTGTTTGTGTGAACTAATATAAATTCAAAGTAAACATCATTATATAAAAGGGTACGGTTTTGTGTTTTTTTTTTTAGTTTTATTCATTTCAAACGGGCTGGATCCGGCCCTCGGGCCGTAGTTTGCCCACGGCTGGTTTAGGCCATCGAGGAGAGCAACTCATTTTATTTAAATCCACTGTTGCTCCCTCCCAGCTGTCAGAGAAGAAAGGCAGCTGCGTCTCTGCTCCCGGAAGCCGAGGGGCTTATTGAGAGTCGCAGTGTCAGGACAGGATGGATTCACTGAGGGTGTGTGTGCGCCTGACACTGGGCAAAGCACTGACATCATTTCATTGTCACCAGCACTTTATTAATTATTTTTTAAAAATATGTTTTAATACACCACTGACATCACTGGATAAATCCGCTAGACAAAAACTCAGCAAAGAAACAGCAATCCTAAATGACTCACTAGATCAGATGGACTTAATTGACATCTTCAGAACACTTCACCCCACAGCTGCGGAATATACATTCCTCTCAGGTGCTCATGGGACATATTCAAAAATAGACCACATATTGGGTCACAAGCAAAGTCTCCACAAATTCAAGAAGATTGAAATCATAAAAAGCTTCTTCGCAGACCACGATGGCATAATGTTAGAAATAAACTACAATAAAAACAACCCAAAATACTCAAACACTTGGAAGCTGAATAGCATGTTATTAAATATTGATTGGGTTACCGATGACATCAAAGAAGAAATTAAAAACATCCTGGACACTAATGACAATGAAAACACAACAATCCAAAACCTCTGGGACACAATGAAAGCAGTCCTGAGAGGAAAGTTTATAGCTCTACAGGCCTATCTCAAAAAACAAGAAAAAATGGTAGTCAATCATCTAACTCTACAACTCAAAGAATTAGAAAGAGAGCAACAAGAAAACCCCAGAGTGAGCAGAAGGAAGGAGATAATAAAGATTAGAGCAGAAATCAATGACATAGAGACCAAAAAAACAATACAGAAAATCAATGAAACCAAGAGCTGGTTCTTTGAAAGGATAAACAAGATTGACAAACCCCTAGCCAGGCTCACCAAGAAGCAAAGGGAGAGGTCCCAAATAAACCAAATCAGAAATGATAGAGGCGAAATAACAACAGACCCCACAGAAATACAAATGATTGTTAAACAATACTACGGGCAACTCTACTCCAACAAACTAGACAACCTGAGAAATGGACAAAT
>NW_005871340.1:1240348-1250590 GCF_000147115.1 Myotis lucifugus | reverse complement strand
GATGAATGGATTAGAAAACCGTCGTACATCTTCCACGATGGAATTCTATGCTGCTGTAAAAAAGAAGGAACTCTACCATTTGCAACAGCATGGATGGAACTGGAGAGCATTATGCTAAGTGAACAAGCCAGTCAATGAAGGAAAAATACCACATGATCTCACTCTTTCGTGGATAATTAAGACCATTACAAACTTTCGAACAATAATAAATACAGTGGCAGAGCTGCCTCAAACTGATTGTCGAACTGCAGTGGGAAGGCCAGGGAGGGTTGGGGGACAGGAGGGAGGGGAGTAAGAGATCAACCGAAGGACTTGTATGCATCCATATAACCATAACTAATGGACATAAGACACTGGGGTTAAGGGAGGGCAGGGGCTTGTCAAGGGTGGAGGGGGGGGGGAAAGGACACTTATGTAATACCCTTTGTAATACTTTTAGCGAAAAATAAAAAAAAAAATATGTTTTTATTGATTTTTCAGAGAAGGGACAGGGATAGAGAGATAGAAACATGGATAAGAGAGAAACATTAATTGGCTGCCTCCTGCACACCCTCTACTGGGGATGGAGTCCTGACCAGGAATAGAACCAGTGACCTCCGGGTTCACAGGTTGACGCTCAACCATTGAGCCACACCGGCCGGCCGTCACCAGCACTTTATGACTTAGGTACTGTCACTGCCCCTTTCTTTCACTGCTGAGCACACTGGAGAGCATTGGTAACTTGCTCCGGACCCTGAGCGGGCTGGAGTTGGAGCTGGGATTCAACTGAGGCCGAAGCCCACAATCTCCACCACTCCTGTTTCACCATTGGCTGCTGGTCAGAATCACCTGCAGACTTGTTACAGGTGCAGATGCCCAGGCCTCACTACCCACTGGGGCCCATCGTGACCCTCACTCAGGCCATCTCCATGACCCGCAGGTCATCTCCGTGAGGGCAGAGGGCAGAGGGCACAGGGTGGGTGTGAGGAGGCTGGCTCAGCTTCCCAGCTAGGTGGTCCCTACAGCGTCCCAGCTCTGGGCTGCAGTCACTGCCTGGGGTACAGCCCTCTTCCCTGCATTGCTGAACGCATGCTGTTTTCATGGCGGACCGACAAGGGGAGAAATCCAGTGACCTCGCACAGGGTCCCTGAAGGGCTGTGCAGAGTGGCGCGGGTCGGGGTGGGGGCAGCAGAGGGCTTTGCTGCCACCACTGGAGACAAGCCTGCATCCTGTCCCACAGAGCATGCCAGTGGGAGACAGGACGCTCAGCCCTCCTGTGCTGCGGCCCAGGCCCCAAGAACAGCGAGGAATGTTCCAGGAGCTGAGCACTTCAGTGGGATTGCAGAGGGGGGTGTATGTGTGTGTCTGACCCTCTGGTTGGGGGGCGGGGGATGTGCTGAAACTACCTGGCTTCAGGGACCCAGAACTTGGGAGGAAGGAGAGGAAGTTGTCCAAAATGAAGCCTGAGCCTTTAGGCTAAGGGCCTCCGTGCAGGGGAGGCTGAGCACTGGGGGAGGAGGAGGCAGGCCTGCACTCCCAGGCCCCCAGCTTTAGTCCCTCCGGTATGTGTGTATGTGTCTGTGTCTGGGGAGGGTTGGGGGGCCGAGGGGGGTGGGCTGCGGAGGCCAAGTCCCAGATCCCCCTCCAGTTAACCATGACCTTGGGCACAGTCCACACTCTCCCTCGCTCTGTGTCCTCATCTGCGACTCACAGGGGCAGGAGGATCACGTATGTTAATTCACGGGCAGCACTCAGCAGTTTCTGGCACAAGGCTAGCACTTGATACCATAGTCACAAAGCAATGGCATTGGGTTTACGTATATATGTACTTTTAGAGCAACTCACAGTTTATTTAAATCTATTTTGAAAAGGAAGCCTCATGTTACTACTGTAAATAAAAAGCCAACGTTACTTGCCATTTATAGTAGATATTAGTACAAGTACTAGTAAATGCCCTGGAGAGAAAAGAGCATGATTCCAGCTCAGCTAGTCACTGCTGCTGGCCGAGGCTCTACGCCTGCTGCCCGCTTTCTTTCTTTGCCAGGATTTGGAGAGGTGAAGGCCCACTAGCATCTGATGGAGACATCCCTTGAAGGGTTCAGGGGACTAGAGAGGAATGAAGAGGGGATGACTTTTTCACCACAGGACCCAGTGCGGCGTCTGGGAATTGTTTATCATCACCGTGAGCACCCCTGAAGCACTCCACATTCCACCAGGTGGAAGCACCTCACAACTGTGGGGAACTGTGCTTGAATTTCAGACTTTGAAAGGTAATGCATTGCATGGTTCAAAGACCAAGCAGCGTGCAAACAAGCCTTCCTCCCCTGCCCCCCTCCCTCCATCCATCCATCCATCCATCTCCCTCCACCCTATCACTACCATTCTTCGTGCCCTTTAAATCCTTCCAGAGTTTATTTATGCAAATGTGAGCCAGCTCAAATATACTAATTTTGTCCTTTTATATACAAAAAATGGAAAATTAGGTAATTTTATGCCCTTGCTTCTTTTACGTATATCCTGGACACAGTTCAGATTAGTAGAGCGCTTCTTCATTCTGTGCTGTTTTGATATTGGGGTGAGCTGTTGACTCTCTTTTGCCCTCGGGGAATCATCTGACCACAGGGGTGGACCCCCAAGGAATATAGCTCTGACCCAGAACCAGTCTCTTCTGAAACGTGGGGATGCTGACAGACATGTCTGCCCCCCTCCCCGCCCGGGTAGCTCCTTGGATGGCGCAAACTCAGCCCAGGCTCTCAGCCATTCACCACATTCAGAGAGTCTCCTGTGTGCCCGCAGAGGCGGAGGCGGAAAGAGCCCCGGAAGTCACACTCGATCCAAGTTCTCGGTTCCTCTCTTCACCTGGCTTTGTCTGGCTCAGCGAGGTGTGATGGCCTCACCTGAAACCCATCCCCCTGAGTCATGCTGTTCCCAAGGGGAACAGTCCTTCCAATTCTGGAAAACAAAGGGGCAAGACTGGGGTTCCTCGAAGGCCCCTTTCAGCTCTAACACTGGACGGTACCTGCCGCGGATCCTTGCCCATCACAGGTCCATAATGGACTTTGCTGCAACTTGGCTTGGCATTGACAGTGTCACTGTGCCTCCACCCCCCACCCGCCATGTTTTAATAAAGATCTGGATTGAGGAGCTGGAGGGGAGCCAGGAAGGCTGACAGAACCGCAGGCTTTCTTGAGCTCTGAATGGGCTAATGAAATCCCTTTCCCCTGGTGCAGGAAGACCCTGAAGACTCTGGCGTGTTGGCCTGAAGGGTGTGAACGTTGTGCCCTGGCGCCATCTGGTGGAATGCCTGAGCAGGAGCATGACCATCGTCTACAAACCAGGTTTCTGAAAGCATCCTCCCTCCTCCCCAGGTGAGTGCCCACCTCTGCCAGCCCAGGCTTAGGATGACCTTATATTCCCGTGACAGTGGAACTCAAGTGGAGAACTGGAGGAGAATAGATGCGACTCCATTGGAATTAATGCACTTTGGTCTTGCCCTTTGGCTGAGCTCTATGCTGAGAGCCGCTTCTCATTTTATCCTCCCCCAAAAAACAAGAGCTGTCTCTCCCTTTCCACAGATGGCCAACCTGCGAGTATAGAAGCAACTTACCATGGCTGCACAGTTGGCAGGTGGCAGGTCTGGGCTAGGAGGCCGAGGGCTAGGAGGCTGCAAGGAGAGGCCCTGTCACCAAGGTCGGTAGGGCTTGTCCTGAAGCAGATGCCCTGGTACTTGAGCTTCCAGGGTCGGGCACAGCATGAGATGACTTGCTCTTGGCTGTTTTCTGGTCTAGGCCTCCTGTCATCGTGTGAGGCAGCCCCAGCGGGAGGGGCTCGCTCACTTCCTGGTTGGGCCCCTCTAGGTTGGGTGGCTGTGTCCAGCGCAGCCTGCCCCGTGCAGTGCCCACCAGCACCTTCACATTTGCCCATCTTCACTTGGCCTGTTTGCTTTGATAAATGTGAGACTGACCAGGTGTCATTCAGAACATGGTGTCCTTTGTCTTTCTCATAGGAGACAAGGAGTGGGGACAGCGGAAGATTTCCCGCTAGTTACTAGTTGTGTGCTTTTAGGCAAGTTGCTTACTGTGCCTCGGTTTCCTCATCTGTGAAATGGGAGAAGGTGCCGTTTAGGGCAGTTGTGAGGTCCACGTGGCAGACGTGTATACAGTGCCTGGTGCACAGCAGCGTGCCCTGGATAATGGTTTGTGTCAGGTCACTTCTTGCATGCTGCTTGGTAAAAATTGGCTGTCCTAAGCCAAGAATATTCAAAATGTAATTTGCTTTTGAAATATCAGGGGGGAAAAACACAGAAAAAAATGTCCAGTGTGACCACTTTCCAGTGTGCACAGTGAAGAAATTTATCGCCGAGGCATTGGTCTGTGCTGGTGCCCTCAGCAGCCTCGGGGAGGGTGATTCTTTTGCAACTTTGAGTTCAGCTAATTCTGAGAAACTGCCTTCTTCTGGTGAAGTGACTAAGGTCCAGATGCCAGCAGCAAGGGAAGGGCCAGAGGGCTCCTTTCCCTGTGACGATGGTTCTCAGCCACAGCTACACAGCTGATGGGCCTGGACAGGCAGCTTTGAAACCTGCGGACAGGAGCCAGCCCAGAGCTGGGGGAGGGGGGGGGCGGCCTCGCCGGCAGGGGCTGCTCTCTGCGGTGCCTGACCTCACACACGATACTGAGTTTCTGAGGCAGGGATTGCCCTGGGCTCTGTTTTGTTTCCAGCCCCTGACAAAGGCCTGGCCCACAGTCAGACCTCAGGGGTTGTTGAGTGGATTGCACAGGGAGGCACAGGGACTAGCCCAGCTGAAAGGAGAAGGGGGACCCCAGGCCAGAGCTCACCCTGCCTGCCTTGTCAGGGTTGATTCTGACTTCCAGTGGGGGGTGGGGGGGGGGAGATGTCACCTGTGAACTCAGGCTTCATTCTCAAGTGTAACTGCAGACAGTGCTGTTCCCCCTGCCACTCCCCCGCATCTGTGGGGCAGGAAGGGGAGGGAGGACAAAAGGAAAGGAGAGAAGAGGGAAGGAATGAAAAGAACCTGGGTTAACAGTGCGAATGCAGCCCCCGCCAGGGCTCCTAGGGCCCGGGGTTGCACCTGCCTGCTTCATTACTGACTTAAATGAAGACCCTCCCATGGAGACCACCCGGTGAGAATTCTCCTCGTCCCCTGACCCCCAGCTGCTCCTGCTCCAGGTGCTGGAAGGTCCCCTCTAAGGACCTCTCCTTTAATGTGTCCCTGCTCCTCTCCTTGGGTGGGGCCATTAGGTCAGGCCCAGGCCCCGCCCCGGGGTGAGCGGGAGCAGTGACACATTGTGAGTGCGGCATCCATTCCTCTGCTCCATTCCCAGGGGCATTAGGCTCTCGCCCTTCGCTCCCAAGGCCGTGGGGACACAGGCTGTCCTCCTTGAGCTCTGACTCCCAGTCCCCTAGTTATGGGGCATGGAGACTCCCACGCCCTCAGGAGCCCAGCAGGTGGCGGAGAGAACCAGGGGAAGCAGCTGGGCACCAAGCAATAGAGAGGGATGGAGCTTGCGGACAACTGGGCAGGGCGTGTTTATTCTCTCACAGTTTCTGGGCATGACCTAGCCTGGTCCCTGCGAGGCTATAAACAGGAACCCCAGGTCTGGGTCCTCATCTAGGGGGTCGGCTGGGAATGGTCCACTGCCATGCTCCTGGGCTATTTATGGGCAGAATTCCCTTCTTGCAGCGATAGGACTCATGGCAGCTCTTTCTTCCAGGCCAGCAATGGGGGGAGACTCGAGTGCAAGTCCCCTAACAAGAGTGAGTCTTATGTCACGTAACATCATCACGGGAGTGACATCTTTGCCACATTCTGTTGGTTAGAAGCAAGTCCCAAGTCCCGCCCATGCTCAGGGAGGAGATGGGCATGAATGCCAGGAGGCTGGAACCCCAGGGCCCCCTACAGTCCCTGGGCAAGGGCTTTGCGTGCGTTATCTCATGTGATCCTCACCAGAACCCCGAGAGGTGAATACTGCCATTATCTCCAAACAGCAAATGAGAAAACAGCACGGGACATGGAGGAACTCCAGGTGGGAACTAAATTCTGGCTTGAGTCAAGGAATCATAGACGAGCCAGGCTTCAAAGAGCCCTGAGCGGTAACTTAGCCCTGACTGGTTTGGCTCAGTGGATGGAGTGTCAGCCTGTGGACTGAAGGGTCCCAGGTTCGATTCTGGTCAAGGGCACATGCCTGGGTTGCGGGCTTGATCCCCAATGGGGGACATGCAGGAGGCAGCTAGTCAGTGATTCTCTCTCATCATTGATGTTTCTATCTCTCTTTCCCTCTCCCTTCCTCTCTGAAATCAATAAAGATATATTATAGAAAAAAGTCCAAACCTTCAGTTGAATGACAGGACATGGAAGCCACAGGGGGAGCTGACCTGGCAAGATCGCATGCTGAATGCCTTCTGTGGCTCATTGGACTGAAGGGTTCACCTGGCCCACAGGCCATCGAGGAGGGTTAGGAGGAGGGGACCAGTTCGAAACCTGGCCGGAAGAGGTCCGTGAGTCTCAGCGGGAAGGCTACTCCAGGACGGCCAGTTCTGGTCACCGCTGCCTTGCTCCCAGTGGTCACCAGCAGGTGGCACTAGGCACCCAGTGGCCACTTTGCTCCAGAAAAGGTGAACTGAAAACCTGTGTCTGGGAGTAATTAGGACAAGAGGCCTGCCGCGAGCCCACTTCCATCAGCCTCCCTCTGGAAGCCTTGTGCTTGGGCCGCTGGGCAGGGAGGGGCCGGAGCCTCCAAATGGGGTTCCTCTGGTTCCAGACCCTTGGCGGGCTGTTCTGTGGTCAGTGAACAGGCACCCAGGATGTGCTCCATGTACCTGTCTTGACTAGTGATGGAGTAAAAGCAAGAGGATGGGTGGGTGGGTGCCTGAGCTCCAGTTGGCATGAGACAGCCTGGGCTCCAGCTCAGGCCTCTTCCCCTCATTCAGTTCCTCAGGGCGTGTCCTTCTCTGCCAGGCAAAGTCCACAGAACTCAGGATGCCCCGGGAGGCTGTCTGGTTCCTGGAGCCTTTCTCTCCTCCTTCCTCCTTCCTTCTATCTTCCTCTCTCTCCTTCTCTCCATCTCCCCTCTCCCCTCTCTCCTTTTCCTGTTTCCCTACTCTCTGCACCACCCTAGTCCCCATGAGGGACCCTGCAGGTCTAGCCCCCCAACCTCAGCATCTCATCTGCAAAGGCAAACAGAGACCCATACCAATGGGTTTCTAGGATGTGGTTTCCATAGCAACAGTGCATCTCCTGCCTCTGTGGTTCTCAGCCCTGATCAGGTTGCCATGGAGACTCTTACCTCATTGAAGAGTGATTTGTGGGACTGTTTTTCTTCTTAACTTATCTCCTTCCTTCCTTCCAGAAACCCCGCCAGCCCAAATGGCCTTTTCCCCTCTGACCGTGGACCTGGGAGCCTCCCCAAAGGACTTCCCCATGGAGGCCACTGAGGCTGGGGAGCATGTTGTTTATGCAGGTTCTCCTGGTAACCTTCTCCCCTGTCATGGGCAAGTGAGGCACCCCACAGAGAACTGAAACCGACTCGGGGTCCCACCTTGTCTGCCCACAATGCCCTTCGAGGCCCTTTGCCTCGTCACATGTGGCCAACAGATGCTTCTCTGCAGGCATTTTCCCTAAAAATCCTCGGGGCTTTGGAGGAATGTGTGTGGCAGGGAAAAGTGGGTTGCAAACACAGGTGAAAGAGGCAGGTGAAAAGAAGGAAAAGGATTGGGAAAAGTGAGGTGAGGTGAGGAGACTGGGAGATCTTAGGGGAGAGGAAGAGGGTGAGGGTGAGAGTTCAAGTAACCCCGGAAAGCCAAGCCATGAATCTGTAGCAGCAGAATTTCTCTGGAGTTATTGATCGCTCCATAGCCCCCAACCCCAAACAGGCCACTTCTTTCTCTGCCAAATAGAGAATATGTTTGTCCACATGAAAACATACTAAGCACAATGTGCCCCTCTCCCCCCACCCCTAACTTGAAAGCCATTACAATAATTAAGGCAGGAGATGAATTAATTGTTTTCCCCCATTCTCCCCAAACAGATCAACTGAGGGGCGGGAAGACACACACTTACTACAGACAGAAGAAGGAGGTTTAGAGAGGAGACTGGGGGGGCAGAGAGGCACTTAGAGTCAGAGCTGGGGACAAAGGATTACTGGAGGGGCACAGGGCCAGGGCGAGGCTGGCAGGGAGACCCCGGGAGGAGGAGAGCTCCCTCTGCTTCCAGGAACCTGTGATCGGTTCCCCTCCTGGTTCACCCAGCACCAGGGACTCCATCACCATGGTAACCAGCCTGGGGACCTGAAGGAGTATGGGCCCCTCCGTTTCTGGCTTGTCTTCTGTGGATGTGTTACAGGCCAGAGCGCCCTCAGCCCGGGTGAGCAGTCAGGAGGCCTTTCTGTGAGGTGGGGTGAGGGCTGGCAGCCGGCTCAGTCCCCCAATCTCAACCCAGCTCATCACATGACCGACCAACAGTGGACGGTGACCCAGCTCCAAGGCTCTGTTCATGGGTGGAGCGCATGGCGGGTGGCAGGCCAGCCTTAGCTCAGCTGAGAGTTGTTAGTTTTTTAGGAGCCTTTTGCATTTTGCCAAACATTTTGATGTCTTAAGGATTCCTTTCTTCTCTCATTCCACCACCTCCTCTTTCTCTGATTCCTTTGGCCAGTTTCCAGCCTAATTTTCTATTTCTAATAAAAACTGTAATCATGTAATGCAGCGTGCTGCCTTATAGATTTAGCCCATCCCATCCTATGCTTCCATCTTGCTCACTTTTGAGCCTTCCAGAACTTTGATTTCTTCAAGCATTGCTTTTATGTTCCCATATTTTGTCTGATATGTTTTAAATTTTAATAAAAATTGTAGAAGGGGTGGCACTCCACAGATGACTCCACGCCATCTCCCCTGGTGTCCTCTCCTCCTTCCTGTGTTTATTTTGGGTTTTGTGTGTCTCTGTGTGCTGCCTGGACTTGGCGGGCAGTGGGCCCTTCCTGTTGAGAGGCGGTCACTCAGCAGACACGAGAGATGAGGGAGCGGCTCCTGCAGCACCTGTTGCTTTATGTTCCGATTCCGACCAAAAGGGCCACGCGCACCTTTTACTCACCCTGCCCCTAGGGGTGGGGGTCGGGTGGGTATTAGACTTTGGGGTCACATAGTAGACGAGGCACTGCGGTCCCTGCCCTCTGGGGAATGAGTCTTCTGGGAGAGACAGACACCAATCAATAAACACACAGAAGATAAGCACATGTTGTGAAAAAGCTAAGTGGGGGAAAGCAGGGCTCTACGGGAGAGAGCAGCAGGCCCTGTTTTAGGTTGGGGGTCAGGAGGAGGTGACATCCACGCTGTGATGACGTCATCCAGACAAAGCGAAGGGTGGAGGGTACAGGCCCCCAGCAGGGGGGTGGCACCCGAAGCTGAGGAAGCTTCCATCCCGGCCCCCCAGAGCCCTGGAGCCTCCAAGGCCCCGGGAGGGGCCCTGGCCCTGCGTCCCCATGGCCACGTTTGGGTAAAAAGTGCGTATGTAAACCCCTTGACTGCAATCTGTTAAGACCATTGCCTTCTCCCTCCACGTTGCTTGGCGCCCAGAGCGGCCTGGCAGGGCATCACGGGGACCTGGCTCCGGGGACGCTGAGCTGGGGAGAGTCTGGGTGAAGGAGATGTGTTTATGTGGTTCCACGTACGGCCGTGGTTCAGCGGGCTGGCGGGTGGGAGGGGGGGGGCGGATGGCTCCCAGGTGCATTCCTCCTGCCCGCCTCCCAGCCCCGTGCTAGGCAAAGGGGTACAGCACCTGGGTCCCTGTGAACGGCCCCACGGCGGGTGGCAGGTGGAGGGGGAATGAGATGTGATCTGTGCAAAGGCAGAAGCTGGTCTGGAATATTGTTTTGGATTTTGTGATGTGTGGGGAATTTGTCAGCGTTTAAAAACTGACAAATTGTTTTGATTCCTCACATTCTAAACACGTTTTCACTCTTCTCCCTAATTTTGGTTTTGGATTTCTGCCTTCTTTTTTTGAGGAACCCCTGCCCTCCAGCTGTACATCTAGGATCGGCCCCCATCCGAGGAGGTGGGTGTCTCCTCCTCCGTGGCTGGAGCCAGGGGGGTGCTCAGGGGCTCAAAGCAGAGGCCCAGAAACTTTCCAGGCTGACCCCTGGGTGTTTCTTGCATCTGAGGGACGGGAGGGTGAGAGGCAGACGAGCAGCCCTCGGTGTAAGACCAGGCCTCGTTGGCGCTCCATGGCCTGGGCGCATCCTGTCCTGGGTTCAG
>NW_005871340.1:1238762-1240239 GCF_000147115.1 Myotis lucifugus | reverse complement strand
CATGTATAGCTTTTATACATAGGACACAAAATGGTCTCAAAAGGAATGTGTGTACCCTAAGGAGGACGGCAGGAACCCACAGAGGTATAAAAAGGGCTTGCATGTGTGCGTGTGCTTGTGCTTGTGCGTGTGTGTGTGCGTGTGTGTGTGTGTGTGCGCGTGCGTGTGTGTGCGTGTGCGTGTGTGTGTGTTTTTATGATTGTGCTTAATGAGCGTGTGTCTGTGTGTTGAGGATGGGGGGCAGCTTGTGGGGATAAATGCAAAGTAACCTGAAGAATTTTCCAACAGAAAAATGTAAGCTCTGAGAGGCCTGGCTGGGGGCGCTTCGGAAGGGGGGCCCCACGGGGCAGGGCCTGCTCCCCTGGGGGCCTGGGGGCCTGGGAGCCTGGGCGCTGGGCTGGAAACTGACCCCACCAGGTGCCTCCAGCTACCCCTTCACAGGCCAAAGCCCTGGCATCCCTGAGCCCACAGGACGAAGCCAGAACCCAAACCGCCTGAAACGTGGGGCTTGCCTGTAGTTAGTAACACTGCTTCGTCTATTTGAAAGTTGCTCAGGTCCTAGATCTAAAAAGTTTTCATCAAAGAAAAAACATTTCTTTGATGTGGTGTCGGATGTTAACTAGACTTGTGATCATTTTGCAATATATACAAATGTCGAAGCATGATGTTATCTACCTGAGACGAATATAATGTTATTTGTCAATTATGTCTAAAATATAAAAAAAACCAAAAAAACAAAAACAAAGTGGGTTGTGCATGCCTGCTTCTCTGGGCCACACGGAATCTGGCCGAGGCCTTCACCACCCTCTGCTGTTGCCGGTGCCCAGCTCCCCCCGGATGTGGCTGGGGGAGGCTGTCCCTCTGCATCTGCAGGCTGTACCTAGCTGCACCCTCTGCCCCTCAAGGACACCCTCAAGCCTGGGGTTCTGCCTCAACCATGGCTAACGTCCTGGGGCTTTAGAGCCAGGGGGCCCCCAGATGCTCATTAAGGGAAGGTTTGCAAATGGCGTTGACTTGCAGGGGACCCCATTGTTCCTCCTCCTTGTTCAGAGGCCCATGTGCAGCTGCTGTGGCTTAACCAGGTCTTGGGGGAACAGGGAAGGGGCCTGGAGCCTCACCCCTCTGCCTCTACCTCCACTCAGAGTCAAGACTAGCACACGGCCCTTCCTCCTCCTCCCTGGGACTTGGCCCTGAACCTGGGAAGCTTCCCCGTCTTCCAGCCAGTGCCCACCCTTCCTGTCCCTGGAAAGGCCTCGAAGGTGCGGAAGCGCTAGGCCACCTGCCAGGCCTCCCCAGCTCTCTCCTCAAACCACCCAGCCCTTGCTTGCTCCTCCCCTGGGGGCTCACACCGTGGTCCCTCCACGTCTACTTTCCAGGCAGCAAAAATGGGGCCTCCCATATACTTCAGGAAGATCAAGAGCGCTTCTCATAGCTACATGCTGCTCTATTTCTAACGGCGTTCTGTGCTCAGACGCAG
>NW_005871340.1:1231443-1238127 GCF_000147115.1 Myotis lucifugus | reverse complement strand
GGACAGGGTCCTGGAGGACCTGTGCCTTTCCCGCCCCCATCCCGCTGGAGCAGGAAGCTCGGGCGGCACAGCCACGGACCGCTTCCTGGAGCCGTGGGTGCTGTCCTTCCGGATGAAAAAGATCAAGTTAGGAAATCGTGCAAGGAAAAGACTACACACTTATTTTTAAACAACCAGGAAGTTGTTACGGCCTCTTCGGGCAGAGAGACGTCTATTTTACGAGAGCCCTGCTCTGGGCTTTGACATTGAACAGAAGTAATGTGTTTATGTTGAGTGCCCGGCCCTGGGTGGGGTGCTGGGACACAGGGAGGGACACAGGGACAGAAAAGGCGTGGTCCCTGCTTGCAACAAGCTCACAGTCTAACGTGGCGGACAAGCAGGGACGCTCCTACATTCCGTCACATGGGACAGTTGTACAGGGACCCCCCTTTATCCACGGTTTTGCTTTTTGAGGTTTCAGTTACCCGTGATGAACTGTGGTCAGTGAAAAATTGTTGAATGAAAAATTCCAGAAATGAACAACCTGTTTTCAGGTGTGTGCCGTTCTGAGGCAAGCGATGAAATCTCACGCTGGTCAGGCCACCCGCTCCGTCCCGCTTGGCCATGAATCAGCGCTTTGTCCCGTGTGTCCACGCTGTGGGCACTGCCGCCCGCCGGTCACTTAGCAGCCGTCTCAGCCATCACTGCATCGCAGTGCTGTGTTCACGTGCCCCTCGTTCTACTTCACAACGGCCTCAGACCGCAGGGGTGGTGATGCGCCGTTCAGATATGCCGAGAGAAGCTGTGGAGTAAAAAGGAATGCATGCACAGGAAAAGTCCTGGTATTTGTAGGGTTTGCTACCATTTGCTGTTCTAGGCATCCACTGGGGGGGGGGAGGGGAGGGAGTGGGGGCTGGGAATGTATCCGCTACAGATAAGGGGGGACTACTGTACAGATAAAGAAGGAAAGGGGTTCTTGGGAGCTCAGAATCTTGGTGACCAGAGTTGGGGAGTGTATAGTGGGCTTTAAATAAATAAATAAATAAATAAATAAATAAATAAATAAATATGTGTGTGTGTGTGTGTGTGTGTGTGTGTGTGTGTTTAATGATTTTTTAGCAAGAGAGGAAGGGAGAGGGAGAGAGAGAGAAAAACACCCATCGGCTGCCTCCTGCACGCCCCCTATGCGGTATTGTGCCCGCAACCCCAGGGCATGTGCCCTGACCAGGAATGGAACCGCAGCCTTTAGGTGCATGGGGCAATGCTCAACCTGAGCCACACCGGCCAGGGCCTGCAGTGGCGTTTGATGGTTGCTCTGCCTGCCTTTCTGACGGGGCCCTGTCTTCAGCTGGTCTTCCTCTGCTCCCGCAGAGGACCCTATGCTGTGGACACAGCGGACTCTACTCCGGCTTCAGGCAGGAACGGTCCCTGTTGTGCTTAAGCCATTGGCATGTTCTGTGCCCTGGCTGGTGGGCACCATTTGCTGGTGGGCGCCTCTGTGGTCCGTCTGGGTGAGTGTTGGATTTTACTTGGCTGTTGAGACAGCTGCTTGCTCGCTCCCTTTCTGGATGCAGGAGGTAGGGATGTGGCCGGGGGAGACTCTGGAAGCCGCCTTGAGACCACAAGGAAGTCGGCCTTAGGATGAAGATAACGTGAAAGGCAGAGGCAAGAGAACGAAACCAGGTCCGTGGTGACATTTTTGAGCCACTGGGTCAAACCAGAAAATCACTCTCCAGAACTTTCCCCCTGTGAATAGTGCCTCCCTTTCCCGCTTAATCCGTTGGCGATGGCTTTTGTTTTTGTTGTCACTCCCAACACAGAGCCCTTAATGATGTGGCTCTTGCTCCCAGAAGCAGCTGACACCTGAGATGGGTCTTTAAAAAAATTGATTTCAGAGAGGAATAGAGAGGGAGAGAGAGATAGAAACATCAATGAGAGAGAATCATTGATTGGCTGCCTCCTGCATGCCCCACACTGGGGACTGAGCCCACAGCCTGGGCAAGTGCCCTGACTGGGAATTGAAACATGACCTCCTGGTTCATAGGTCGATGCTTAACCACTGAGCCATGCCAGCCGGGCCTGAGATGGGTCTGGAAGCACGTGCTGCAGAAGGCCCTCAGCGTTCCTTTCCAGAGCCTCTGACTCGAGCCCTCGGCCAGCAGTATGCGCTGAGCGGTGACGGTGTTCCGGTCCTGGGCAGCAGGCTGGACACTCGGATGAACAGGTGTGGTCCCCCTGGGGAAGCACAGCCTGCAGGGATCCACATGGGCACGTCGGCCTTGCTGAATACAGGGATGTGTGGAGGGCTCCGTGCCCCAGAGGAGGCGGCAGCCCCTTTGCAGGGGTCAGCAAGGCGCCCTGGAGCGAATGTTGGTTGTGACTCCCCGCCCCTCACTTCCCGTTGAGAGCTGTTCCTCCCACATGACCAGGACTGTCAATCAGGGCACTTCTTCCCTCTGTCCACAGTGGTCCATTCACGGATTGGCTTCTGGGCTGCACAGGGGATTGGGGTTTCTTACGTTGGCATTGGCCCAACAACGACACAGACTGAGAGAGCTCAGGTGGCCCCCAGTAGATACCTAGAGGGAGAAGAGGGAACCAGAAGTGGAGGGGCAGACAGAGCTGAGCAGCCAGCTTTCCCCTCCGAGAATGACCTTGACTGGCATGGCTTCTGTTCTGAGGACCGGAGGCGTGATTTTTGGAGCGTAATGCGGGTCTTTTTAAAAAATTTATTCAGAGTTTCAAGATTGCAACTACAGAGCATTAAGGCCAGCCCGGGCCCAGTGTGTGTACCACCCAGGGCTGGGACATGCGTGGTCTGTTTGTCGGCTGCTCGTGAGCTGCGTGGGAAGTGCTGAGCGAGTGCTGCCTCCAGAGCAGCCTGGGTCTGGGCACGTCACTGAAGCTCTGGACTTGGTTCCCTATCTGTGCGATGGGGATGATAACAGGGCCATGGGGAGGGTTAAAGTTCACGTGTACATGCTTAGAAGGGTTTGCTGTGGGTATTTACATGCATATCCTTCTTCACTGGAAATGTGCCCACTACTTCTTGGCTCACATCAGGGCCTCCTGACTGCCCTTCCAGCCTCTGGCTGCTCAGCTGACAGAGGACTGCGTGTTTATGAGCCAGGACGGGTGCCCGGGACCTGTCCCACCCAGCATCCTCACCTTCTCTCCCCGAGAACAGGCCAGGGTGAGCGGGCTGGGGGAGCCACGCCTGCCAGGAGCACACAGCTGTGGTTGCTGGGAACTCAGCCCTGTGAACCTGACCACTAAGCCCTTCTCCCTGGAGTGCTGAGGGGGGACGGCTGCCAGGGCTGTCAGAGAGAGGGCAGGGGGTAGGCACACGGGCCTCGCCACCCCGGCGAAGGAGGGCCGGAGGGTGCTGGGAGTGGAGGGGAAGAGGGTCCCCCCCCTGACCCGCCCAGGACAGCGGGTGGAAAGGGCAGTGCCATGGAGATCTGGGGGAGGGAGGAGGTGGGCATGGGGACCCACTGGGTGGTGTCCTCAGCCTCCGCCAGGCCAACCCGCTTTGGAGGGGAGGGGGACCTCCAACTCACTGGGGACACCAAGTTCTGGCTGACACCATGCTCTCAGCAATACCCATCTGTCAAATGGGATTAAGACTCTTTAATTCTACAGAGATTTTTCTGAGGAGCAAAAATATGAGAGGAGAGAGAGAGAGAGAGAGAGAGAGAGAGTAAGAGGGAGAGCAGGAGAGCTAGAGAAATGACGAGAGAGAAAACAGAGTCAAGGGAGCAGAGAGAGAAATGCAGAAACAGGAGCCGGGCGCCATGCACGCACACGAGAGCAGTTCGTCCCTCCTCGCAGCACTCTTGCTTCTGGAAAGGGGAGCTCGGACCCTGCACCCTGAGTGGAGGCACCTCCTGTCCCCCCAGGCCAGGTCACCAGGCCAGCAAGCCTTGTCTCTAGGCAGGTGGCTTCCCTGAAAGCAAGGCCGTGGAGGTCTCCCCGCATGGGGCTCTGAGCTGGATGTCCACCCAGCTTGTCCTCTGAGCCTCCCCCGGGCCTGCGAGCTGTCAGGGGCCTGGGCGGCCAGGGCGCGCTGTTTCCTAAGGACTTGACTGTCCGCTGGGTGTGTTTCTCAGCCGATGGCCCCCAGCTGACCCTTGCTGCTGGGTCCCCAGACTCAGGTACCTGGAGGAAGAATAGCAAACAAGCCCGGATTCCAGCAGGCACAGGGCCAATGTATGACCTTGGAGTGTTTGCTTTTTTAAACTTTAAAAAATATACAATTTTAATTTTCATCGCGAAAACAATTGTGTTCTTAGAACTTCCAGGCGGCCCCTGACTTGGCCAGTTCCTCATTTAGGCTGCCTCTGGAGAGGGAAAACTGCGAAATACAATTACCGTGGAGACAATGGACTGGGTTATATTTAACTCGGGGCAGGCTCAGGGGCCCCCGGAGCCACACCACCTGGCCGGCTTCTCTCCCTCCTGTTCCTCTGTCCGGTTCCCTCCATCTCCCGGTCGCCACTACCTTGAAGGGAAGTTAGATAAGTCCCTCCCAGGACAGGAACCAACCACTCCCTCCCATCCCTCCCCAGGTCCTGCAGGCACTCCCTCACCCCTAGACTTAGGTCCCTCCTGAGTCAGAGATGTCACCGAGTGACATTGGCATGTCTGGGGTGAGGTTTTCTGAAAGAAAACCAGCCTGGCCTTTACCTGCCGCCTTCAGACCTCAGAAATGCCCCGGCCTCAACCTGCTCCTTGCTCACAAAGGACCTTCACTGTCCTTGTCTTGCTTAAACCTCATAATTGTTTGAGGCAGGCCCATTTTACAGATGGATAGACTGAGGCTTAGAGAAGGTTAAGTGGGTTCGTCTTGGGAGGTCTGAGGAATGTGACGTGCAGGGGCTGGGGAGGAGGCCCTCTTCAGCCGTGGGCGTGTTACTAGCCGGCTGTGCCCGTAGGGAGGCTGTGGAGTTGGGCAGTCAGATAAGGGGTAGGGCAGTGGGGACAGGAGCCGGAGGTCTGACCAGCAGCTCCGTCACTTCCTCAGAAAAGCCTTCCCAGATGCCCCCTGAGGTCAGACCCCCCTCCTGCCCGCCGCCCACAGCTCCCGTGAGTTTACTTTCATCCAACTTTATACTTATTCCTGTGATGATTATTTTTCACTGTCTCTTCCCAGAGACTATGCAGTTCCGGCAGACAGGGCATGTCCTTCCGGGCCACCATGAACAATCCCTTCGCTCTTCCTCTTGGATGACAAAGGGCTTCTTGCGATGCAGACGCCTTTAGAGGGGTGTTAGTGGACCAACCAGGCAGCCTCTGCCAACCTTAGGGCTGTGGGGAACGTGGCGTCTGAGATGCAGGGTCCATCCCACTCACAGATGAGGCTTTTACACCCCAGCACCCGGTGCACCCGGTGCAGACCCCCTTCACACTCGGTTTCTCGGGATTCTCTGCGCACAGGCTGTAACCCCTGGTTTCAAATGCTCTTCCTCGAAGTTTACTGGAAGGGCTCCTTGACGGCTCAGCATCCAAGTGCTCCTTGAGGCGGGAGTTTGGAGGGGGCGGTGGGTGAGGTGAGGGCGGGAGGAGGAGGGAATGATGGGGAGCGTGGGGTGGGGAGAGGTTGGCAGCGGGATGGGCTGATCAGCTAGAGGAGAAACAGAGACCCACCAGGTCCGCACCACCAGTGGATGGTGAGCAGCTGGCGGATCTGATGCGGGTGTTCCCTGAGCGCAGGTGGAGGAAACGTCCAGCTCCCGTCCTCCCAGGTGCTCTGTGCTCCACGGTGGGGAACCAGACCAGCAAGAGTGAAAAAGCCCCACCGACAGTCAAAGGAAGAGAAGAAAGATGAGGCTGCGGCTGCCACCTGCCCCTGGGAGAGGCCATCCCGGGAGGAAGTGGGGAAGAGGAGCAGCCCTGAGAGCATTCGGTCAGAACCCCAAAGTGCCCAGCATCGGGGTCTGGTTCCAGCTTGCGGAGCCTTTTAGCTGCGTCGGGTACATCTCAGTCCCTTCAAGGCCGACAGAAAGGTCTCTGAGAGCGAATCAGTGGGAACCAGGAAGCCCCCCAACCCTCACATTCACTGGGGAGAAAAATACATTTTAAGAGGAGCCTCACTGAACATGCCCTGGGCTTAGTCCAGCCACAGATGCCAGGCAAATAGCCCACAGCACTTGGCGAGTGGGAAGCTGTGCCAGCTCTGCCCTCCCTGGTTACTCGTGACGCCGAGGAGCTGGCAGCAGCCCTCAGGTTTGACGAATAGCATCTGGGCCATGAGAAGCCTTGTTGGGTTCAGGGGGTGCAGACCCCTCGGGACCCCACTTCCCCTGCCTGGCTTCTCGCAGCTGCCCCCACCTGGGTCTAATAGAAACGCCCTGTTTTATAGAGCACTTAGCTGCAAGGGGCTTGCCTGGCACAGTCTAAGCGAGGGAGCAGAGGCGGGCTTGCAGGGAGCAGGGACTGTCTGGGTAACGGGGAGGGATGCTGGGCAGGAGAGGTAGCGATGCAGGTGCCTGAAGCCATGACTTCCACCCGCTTCCCAGCCTCTGTGCGGGCTGTGTTCCTGTGTTTCACCCTCAGCCATTGCTTGTAGGCCCTGGCATGTGCCGGGTGCCCTCTTGTGTGCTGCCGTGTGCTCCGTGGTGCAGGCCAGGGGTGAGGGGTCCCAGTGGGAGAGCCATTTGCTCAAGGTTGGCTGAGAGGTGAGAGAGCTGGATTCAAATCCAGCCT
>NW_005871340.1:1195381-1231136 GCF_000147115.1 Myotis lucifugus | reverse complement strand
ATTTTTATTATATATGTATTTTTATTTTTTTAATATATATTTTTATTGATTTCAGAGAGGAAGGGAGAGGGAGAGAGAGAGAGAAACATCAATGATGAGAGAGAATCATTGATTGGCTGCTTCCTGCACGCCCAACACTGGACATTGAGCATGCAACCTGGGCATGTGCCCTGACCAGGAATCGAACCATGACCTCCTGGTTCATAAGCCAATGCTCAACCCCTGAGCCACACCGGCCGGCTGGGCATAGGTGGAGTTCTTACACCTTGGAGGTGAGTGGGCTGGCGAGCGTGTCCTGGGCAGAGGAGGAAGCGCCCAGGAGCATGTGCAGAGACTCTGAGCTGGGCAGACCTGTCTCTGTTAACCAGACGAAAGGGAGCCAGGGTGGTAGGGGCAGGGAAAGCCGGGGGGGGGCGGAGGAGGATGAGCTGGAGAAGGGACAGGTCCTGGGGGTGGACCGGGCAGGCGTTGTAGATAAGGCTCGGGTGGTGTCCCAGTCCACCAGGGGTGCCCCTGGTGTTCCAGGCCAGCATGGGACCTGGGTCCTCACTATCCGCTTTTCACTCCTCCAGCGAACCTGTCTGGGCTGTGCCGGTTTCACATCCCCCCTGCCCCATGCCTAGCACAGCGTCCTGCCCGGGGGAGGTGGGGTGCTTATAAATGAGTGTTGAATGACCAGACCTCTGAGGATACTGTGACACGGAGCTTTGGGAGCCTGGCCGAGTGCTCGATGAGTGAGAGGATATTGATTTTAACCAAAGGATCGCAGTGCACAGCTAAAGCCGAATACTCCCAGCTGGTCTGCGTGGCTTCATTTTATCTACCCAAGAACGAGGATGACAAAAGTAGCTACTATTTGTTAATCATTTTTTTATGCACTAAAAATTTTCAAACGACAATTTTAATTGAATCCTCACAACCACCTTATTAAATAGGCTCAGAGAGGGTAGGTAAGTTTCCTAAGGCCACACAGCTGGAAAATTATGGCTGTACCTAGAAAATGATGGCTCCCCAGGGGAGAACCCTTTCAAAAGCCCCTGCCACAGAGGAGCTGTGGGCAACATATTTGTTATTTCAGAAACTGAATTTAATTGGGTTTTGGAGGGTGGGGGGGATGGTATCTGTTGAGAGCTCTCCAGGCTGGAGGGATAGTGTGAGTGAAGAGGGCTGTGAGGGAAAATAGATAACCAGAGGTGGGGCTACTGCTGAGGCTGGACATGAGGGACAGTGGGGGGCCAGTGTGGGTTCTAGAGTGAGGGAAGATGAAAGTAGTGTTGGATGTTGACTCTAAGGCTGTGGGGAGGGGAGGAGACGGAAGAGACGAGAGGAAAGAGGCCAAGGGGAGGCTAAGGCAGAGAAGAAAAAATAAACTGGACAGAGAGAAGGAGAGGAAAGAGGCACAGGGAGAAGGGGACTCACTGATAAGTGGTCATTGCTACCATTTGTGCAGCGTACTTCACCAAGCCACTGCCCACACACTCACATGACCTCGTTGGACGTAAGCCTCCACACGGGCCTCTGAAGTGATGATGATGATGATGAGCCTGCTTGCTAAGCCCTCCGTGCCAGGTGCTGTGTGTGCATCTCCTGCAGCCCAGGCAACAGCCACAGAGGTGAGGCCTGTTACCTTTCCCTCTGCAGATGATGCAGCTGCAGTTCTGAGAGGCTAAGGAACCTACCCAGATCGCAGCTCAGGGTGGGGTTGAGCCCAGGCCTGTCTAGCTCCCTGCCTAGGTCTGGCCCCTGTTCCAGACTTTGTCCCACTCACAGATGAGGAAGCTGAGGCTCAGAGAGACCCCGAGATGCTTCAGGCCCAGTGAGCATCTTGGCAGCAGCTCCGCAGTCTGGGTCCAGGCCGGGCATGCTTAGCCTTAGGGGCTTGGGTAGCACATGGCCCCTCCCTGACCAAGGCCCTGGGTCCCTTCCTGGGGGTCCCTGTGATTCCTCAAATGGATGCGGCCCCACTAACCCCTCTGGAGGCGGCTCTCCAAGGCCAGAAGTTGGGTCTTGGGGCCCATAAAGAGCCTTGGGGAGTGGTGACAGGCCCTTGAGAGAGGACGAACTCCAGACCGCCCTGGCCCTGCCAAGTCAGTGTCAGAGCTGGCACAGCGGGAGGTGGAGGGCTCTTCAGCGGGTTTCAGGCCCAAATTGCAAGAAAGCTCCTGGATGAGAGGGGCCAAGGAAGGGGGTGGGCATGTGGCCAGATGAGCCAAGGGCTGGTCAAGGGAGAAGGACTGGGTGGAGTGTTGTCCAAAGACCCAGTGGAGGCAGCCACCCTGGGCCTCGTCAGGGGCCATGCCCAGGACTGAGGGGTGCACTTCCACCTGACATCAGCTCCCCGCCCTCATTAGGTTCTCGAGAACCATTTAGCCGGCTCTCCCAGCTGCCTCTCCTGGCGGGGGGCGGGGGTGGGGTTCCCGAGCTTGATGGGGCCTGGAGAAGGTGGGGGCTTGAGGGCTCCAGGAACCACGTGTGTCTCCTCAGCAGTGACTGGTGGGGAGCCTGAAACGCCCCGGGGCCACGAGCCTGCTGGGCCATGTGGAGGGGTTCCAGAAATATTTGTTGATTGACGAACAGAAAGGCAAGCCAGTCTGAATTTGAGAATGTCCTGCAGAAAGAAAATGCATTGAGTGGCATTCAAACCAGACACCAGAGCCTTTGAAGGACCTGCCGTGGGGAGGGAGAATGGCTGTCCCCGGCGCCTCTGAAATCCCAGCAGAAGCAAACGGAGCCTTTTTTATGGGCCCAGGTGCTTCAGTCTGTTTGTTCTCCTTCGTATCTGGGAGTGCTCCTGGGAGCCTGTTTATGAGGATCTGGAGTCTCAGAGGAAGCCTTCGCTATCAGAGGTGAGCGCCAGGCCTGCTCTCCCGAAGGAGCCCGGGTGCCAGTCGGCAGTGGCTGGTTTACACAAGGAGCCGCAGTGCCTGCCGTGTGTTCACAGGCCGGCCCGAGCCGCCAGGCCGCCTGGTCGTAGACTGACGTCCTTTGCGCCAGGACCCCAGTCCTCCCACGTGGGGCTCTCCTGGGGCCTCTGGTGAGCTGGGCCCATGGATGGTGCTTGACCCTTCTGACGGCCGCATCTGCCTGCCCAGCCGGAGTGCGGGCTGGGGTGATGGCCGTGAGCGTGGGGCTCGCTGGACGGACAGAACGCTGTGTGGCACGGGGGCTGGCTGGATTCAGACCCCCACTTCTGCACTGTGCTCCTTATCTCATTCCCCAGCCCAAGGGGGGCCTCTCTGGTGTGTGCCCAGCCAGGGACTGATATCCTGATGGCCCTGGGCCCACAGGGAGCCTCTGGCTGTGGATGCTGCTGGGGTAGCGTCCGAGCTCCTGCCAGGGAGTCACTGTGTTTGAGCGCAGCCTCCTGCCCGTGGCCTCGGTCAGAGAGAGCTTTCTCCTAGGCCCGTGGTCGGCAAACTGCGGCTCGCGAGCCACATGCGGTTCTTTTGGCCCCTTGAGGGTGGCTCTTCCTAAGCCTTAGGAGTTCCCTAATTAAGTTAATAACAATGTACCTACCTGTATAGTTCAAGTTTTAAAAATTTGGCTCTCAAAAGAAATTTCAATCGTTGTACTGTTGATATTTGGCTCTGTTGACTAATGAGTTTGCCGACCACTGGCCTAGGCTGCTGTGAGTGAGGCTCACAGGAGATTACACATAATGACAGGCAACACTGTTTATTGATCACTGGCCGTGAATGAGGCAGGAAGGCCCAGCCTGATCAGACATCTGCTCCTGAAGGAAAATGGCCCGTCAGTGCCTGTAGGATGGGCTCTGAAGCCGGCGTGAGCCTGGGACCTCCTCAGGGCCTGCGGGAGTCAGTGGGAGCTGGGGCGACCCAGATATCCCGTGGACCCTGCACCTGCTGCCCACACACTGCCCAGGAAGCCAGCAGAGGCAGGTGAGGGGTGCATACAGGAAGTGTGTCATCAGGGCCAGGCCACTGCTTGGGTCAAGGGCCGGGGTTCACAGGACGCCACCGCCCCTCCTCAGACCTTGTGCACATTGCCTGCTCCTTCTGAGCCCTGGTTTCCTCGTCTGTAGGAGTAAGCGTGTGGCAGTACTTATGTCCCAGCATTGTGGACGGTTCCATGAGATACCATCTGCCACGTGACATTTTAAAAAACCAACTGGTATTCTTTCCCCACGGCATTTCCTTCCTTTCCCACCCCCTCCCGTCCCTGCAGCCAGGCTCCCGTGCTCCCCGCCCAGGGAAAGGATGTGACAGAGGGGACAGAGGGAAATTGGGGTCCCTTCCTGACGTCTGTGAGCAAAAGCCTTGACTGCAGGGGAAACTGCGAAGGCAACCGAGTTAGGGAGTGAGAACTCCCACCCCCCCCCAACTAAAAAAGTCCTCCCTGAGGGGGGAGAGGTTGCATGGAGGGCCCAGGAGGGGGCGTGGAGAGCTGAGTCCTGGGGAATGGCCCACTCTACTGAGACTGGAATCTGGGAGCAGAGGAGACCGTACCTCCCCTTCTGGGAAGAACCTTGGGGAGGCAGCACGGCTCAGAGAAATAAAAGGCCTTGCAGCGTGACAAGGCCATGGCCTGAAATAGCCCCATTGTGCGTTCTCCTGCCCATTAGCCTGTGGAGACAACACATGGGTCCCTGGTGTAACATTCGCCCAGAAGACGTGGAGAGGCCCCCCCAACCCCTCCCTGATTGGAGGGATCATGCAGACAAGGACCACAGGCAACCTCCATGGTGACCAAGTAGACTCTTGATGTTGGGGTCTCACTTGAACCCTTGTCTCCAATGACAACCCCACCCCCACCCCCACCCATGGGAACTCAGACATCCTCTGGGGAAATGGCGTGAAACTTGGGCCGTTTGAGACTAAGATTCAGCCACCACTGGCACTGGGGATTCAGCTGTGGGACATCCACCCAGTGGAATATTATTCAGCACGAACAAGAAATGCACTGTCAAGCCATGAGAAGACACGGTGGAAACCTAAATGCCTATCACTAAGTGAAGAAGCCAATTGGAAAAGGCTACTGTGCTGTATGATGTCAACTATGTGACATCATAGTTGTGGCAAAATTGACATTGACATTCTGGAAAAGGCAAAAGTCTGGATATACTGAAAAGGTCAGTGGCTTCCAGGGGTCGGGGGGAGGGAAGGTGGATGGTGGAGCACAGAGTTTTAGGGCAGTAAAGCTATTCTGTATTCTTAATGGTGCTGCAGGTCATTATACATTTGTCAAAACCCATAGCGTGTACAACACCGAGAGTGAGCCTTAATGTAAACTATGGACTCTGGGGGATAATGACATGTCAGTGTAGGCTCGCCAGTTATAACAAACGTACTACTGGGGCTCGGGATGTGCATATGTGGGGGCAGGGGTGTGAGAACTCTCTGTACCTTCTACTCAGTTCCACTGTGACCCGAAATCTGCTCTAAAAAGTCTACTTTTTTAAAAAATCAATGTGAGACAAATATTGTCTTTCAATATCATGCTGCCGTACTCCTGAAGACCTTCTTTTCTTTTGCATTTTTTTTCAAATTGTGGTTGAACTTCACTGTTACTTGAGACTTTGTCTCTTTGACTGAAAGTTAAGAGAATCGAGCTCCAGCTCTACTTAAGCAACTCAGTGTTCTATGTTTCAAAGCACATCTTTCTGGCTCTCATTCTTTCTTTATACAATGGTGGTGTTTGGTGCGGTGGAGGTGGTGTGGTGGGGCTGAATGCGGTGTGGTGGAGATGAGGTAGTTGTGTTAGGCATGGCGATAATGGTGGTGGTGAGGATGTTGGTCAGGATGGTGCTAGTTTGGGCATAATGGTTGTGATGGAGGTGGGGGTGGACTTGGTGACAATAGTTGGAGAGGAAATGGTGGTGGTGGTAGTGGGCAGGTGAGGGTGGTTGTGGTGGTGACGGCGGAGGTGGTGGGTTGGAGATGTCAGGAGAGGTGGTGGTGAAGGATGGGTTGGTTTAGATGGTCTCTAGGTTCCTTTCAGATCTATTCTTCTGTGTTCTTTGATTTCTGCTGCTATTTGTGTGGGCAGTGGTTGCCCACCGAGGCCACCAGTGGAACAAAGGAGAAAGGAAGAAGAGATTCAAAACTAGCACTGCGGAGTGTTCTCGCTCACTTGACTTCTCCTTGCAAGTTCTGCATTTGCATTTTGGGGTCCTCTCCTGTTCTACAGTATTTGTGGAGTGGGAAAAAGACTGAACTAGGGAGGTTATGATTGGTCAATGAGTCCATCAGACATCTACGGCTTCTACCAGACTCCCAGAATTGCGATGAGAAGGGCAGCACTGTGTTAGAATTTTGCCACAAGAAATTTGAAATTAGGGAATGTGTCAGTCAGAGTCTTGTAAAGGAGCAAATGGCAGAAACCTGGGCTAGTAACAGGGGTTACCATCCTAGGGGTTACCTCCCAGAGGGAGAGGTTGCCAGCACCCAGGAGATGTCATGCCTGTGGAATGGAGCCCACCTTGGAGGGTCCCAGCCAGCGGAGGGAGGGAGCCAGGTTCTTGGATCTCCCTCTCCTCCCTCTCTCCAGTCTCCTGCCTGGGCTCCCCATTGTCCAAACGGTTAACCTGAAAATAAAAGGCCTTCCCAAGTGAGAGACAACCAGCATTTATTTAAGATTTAAAAAGAAAAGCGGTTCAGGAAGTGCTGACTCCTGGTGGAAACCATCAGGAGACAAAGGCAAAGGGTCTTTATGAGAAAGGGAAAGGGGACCATTACATCCGCAGAAGAAAGGCATTTCTACTGGTGCAGAAAAGCTAGCAGAGTGACGCTAATTCCAAAGAATCTTTAAAAAAAATTTTCAATTACAGTTTACATTCAATATTGTTTTGTATTAGTTTCAGGTGTCCAGCACAGTGGTTAGACACTCACATGCTTTACAAAGTGTTCCCCCAACATTTCAGTACCCACCTGGCATCATACAGAGTTATTGCGATATTATTGGCTACGTTCTCTATGCTGAACTTTATATCCCCAGGACTTTTTTAACGACCATTCTATGCTTCTCAATAAATAATAGTTTTTTAAATTCTCAGTCTGGCCATCAGTCCCGTCGTCATAATATCTGCTTTCTTGTTATCCCTGCAAACAGTTCCTTGGGACCTCGTGTTGCTTTAGGACTGGTCCAAAGGTTCTGTTGCCGTTTTAACATTCCAAAGCTTTGAGGCATAAGATGTGCAAGGCAGTTCCTCTGGGACGGCAGCTCTGACTCCATTTCAAAGTGGCTCCAAAAATAATAATAATAAATTTTTTTTTTTACAAAACCCAAGTACAACCAGCTGGCAGGGGAGCCCACTGAGGTGGTTCATGCCCATTAGCCTCCTGGGCAGAGAGTAAGATGGAGACAGAAGAGTGGACCTGGAGGGGCAAGCAGAAGACACGGCCAGCACATGATTCCATGACCACTAATTCCTCCATCCAACACATATTTTTTTTTAAAATATATTTTATTGATTTTTTACAGAGAGGAAGGGAGAGAGATAGAGAGTTAGAAACATCGATGAGAGAGAAACATCGATCAGCTGCCTCCTGCACATCTCCCACTGGGGATGTGCCCACAACCCAGGTACATGCCCTTGACCGGAATCGAACCTGGGACCTTTCAGTCCGCAGGCCGATGCTCTATCCACTGAGCCAAACCGGTTTCGGCGTATTTTTTTGATCATCTATGATTTGAACGTGGCAGACAAGGTCCTTGTCCCCATGGAACACTCCGTGGTTATGGTATGGGGTGTGACATCAGGGCCATTGGGCCCAAAGTTGGAATGGCTGTTGAGTTTGGAATATCTGCCCAGCCTGATCTCCCTCTCCCCCAGCGAACATTCTCATCATGTGGTCAAATGGGCCAGGTCAAAAGGTCACCACACCTGTGCCCCTTTTCCTACCCCTGACCAGGGAGCATCCTGCTCCTCTACACTCTGAAGCTTTATTTGAGAAAGTCATGCCACCCTTACAGACGGGGGATGGTCTGAGAGGTGTGTCGTTAGGTGATTTCGTCATTGTGCGGACACCAGAGCGCACCTACACAAACCTGGATGCTGTGGCCCACCACACACCTAGGCTGTATGGTAGAGCCCATTGCTCCCGGCCCGCACAGCTGGTTACCGTAGTGAATATTGTAGGCAATTGTAACGCAAGGGTAAGTGTTTGTATATCTAACACAGAAAAGGTACAGTAAAAATATGGCCCGAAAGATAAGAGTGGTCCACCTGTACAGAGCACTTACCAGGCATGGAGCGGCAGGGCTGGCAGGTGCTCTGGGGGAGTCGGGAGGGATGGCGAGTGGATTGAAGGCCAGGGCATTACTGTGCACGACTTTATAAACACTGTACACTTGGGCTACACTAAATGTATTTAAAATTTTTTCTTTCTTCAATAATAAAATAACTTTAGTTTGCTGTAATCCTTTTACTTTATAAACTTTTTAACTTTCTGACTCTTATGATAACATTTAGCTTAAAATACAAACACACTGCACAGCTGTAAATAATATTTCCTTATATCCTTATTCTATATTAATAGCTATGAGTAATGCATGACACGCCGAGCTTATAAGACCTATAATGTCACTAGGCGATAGGAATGCTTCAGCTCCATTATAATCTCAGGGACCGCCGTCATCTGTGCAGTCCATCGTGTTGTTACATGCACTGTAGTTTCGGGGTGTGGGCCTGAGCCCCAGACCAGGAGCCAGGAGCTCCGGGTTCCCAGGCCTCGAAGGCTGCCTTGCCCTTAGTAAGTACTTGTCGCAATAGATTCTCCACAGGCCTTTGAGGCATGAATGATAAATGGTTTTATGCTCTCATAAAACATTGTGCTCTTCCTCGCTACTTTTGCTTTTGCTCCCCATTTATCCTTTTCTCCATAACTTGCTGTGCCTTTTGCCCAAATCCCAGGTCCCCCAGGAAGCCCTCATGGTCTCCAGCCCACAGCAGCCCAGCCCTTCTGCACTGATGACAGCCCGGGACCAAGTTGTCTCCCAACTGTCCCCTGTGTGTAGCACAGGGCTCACCCCCTTGATCACTGTGAGCTGGACTTTAAGTCCAGGACTGAATTTCAGGGCCATGTCTCATATATCCTTTCTTTGTGTTCCCAACTTGCCCCTGCCCAGCCCCGTCGTAGATGATGTGAGAATAATGATAACAGCAGTAATGGGCCATCTCTGAGCACACACACCCTGGGCCAGGGACATGCGGAGCCCCTTAGCTTGGATTATCTCATTGAATTTTCATGACAAGCCCACGAGGCTGTAGCATGGCATTCTCACTCAATGGATGGACACACAGGTTCAGAGAGGTTTCGGCGACTGCTCAAACCTCCCACAGCAGGTGAGCAGTGGAGCCTGGCCTTGAATCCAGGCCATCCGGTTCCAAGTCCTGCTCTCCTAACCCCATGATGAGCTATCTCTGCATCTCTACTCTTTGGCATTCTCCTCCCCACTATCTCCTCCTTTCCTCCCCGACTCAGCATCTAGAACAGATCTGGGCACATAGAAGGTGTTTAATAAATGCACGTAGATGGACTGTTAGATGAGGTGCACGCGAATGATCGATGCTCACGAGACCCTGGCATTCCTGTCAGCACTACCGCCACGGGAAAGCCTTTGCAGCCAGACCGCCCCCGCCCGAGTCCCTGTGTCCCCTCCATGGCCTGACAGCCTCTTTGTCTCCCAGACGGAGGAACTGGCTGGGTCTCCAGCCACCCCAGGGCGTGGCTCCTGACAAGCACCCTTTGCTTCCAGAGCAGAAACAGCATGCAGAAACCCCTCTGCAGCGGAGCAACAGGGGCCCGTAAAGTCCGGTTATGAAGTGTCACGGTGTCTGAAACAACTGCCTCTTTCCTGCGTAAGCACACGCCAGAAATCTGTTCATTTCTGGGCAGGGGCTAATGGAAAAAGAGAAAGATTTTCCACGTATTTATTATGTGAAACATAACATGCGGGGGAAATGTATGGCGATATGTAATTAGACATAAAACAAGCCAGACGTGAGGAATTGCCAAAAATCCGTGGCAGGATAATGAAACGGCTTTACAAGGCCTTGCATGGTATCATTTCTTTCACAGCCCATCCCTGTAATCCGCTGCCCCAGGAACCTGCTGAAGGGAGGCCTTGCCGTGGAAACTCAGAGCTGGGGTTCATTCGGGGGGATGCCTGGCTGGGCACCGTCCCTGATTCATTCCTGTAAAGATGTGTTCATCCTGAGGCCCTGGCAGCAGAGGAGCTGGATAAAGAACGGTGGGTGTGGAGGGGCCGAGCCCATCCCAGGCAGAGGGTGATGGAGGGAGCCCCCTGGCTTCCCCAGCAGGCCTGGGCTGGACTATCATCTCTCATAACACACAGCTGGCCAGCGGGGGGACCAGAGCAGCCTCCAGCTATAGCTCTGCTGCCATGTTGCTTTGCGGCCTTCCCTAAACCACTGAATTCCCTGGGCCTCAGCTCCCTCCTCTGCAGAATGGGGAATGCAGTTCATTCAAGACACCTTTGCACAGGGATATGTGCCAGGTGATTGGTGACTACAACACAGGCAAGATCTTGCTGTCCTGACCCGTCCATGACAACCCACCTAGCATATCACTCATCCATAGGTTGGTTTCAAGGTTTTCATGAAAAACATGCCCGAACAGATCTTCCTGTGTTTTGTTTTTTAATATCTATGTTTTATAATATTTTATAAACTGCGTACATTTCAATAACAAAGTTAGGGGACACAGATTTGGTTTTTATTTATTTACTAGAGGCCCAGTGCATGAAATTCTTGCATGGGGGAGGGGATCCCCTCAACCTAGCCTGCACCCTCTCCAATTCAGGACCCCTTGGGGGATGTCTGACTGCCAGTTTAGGTCTGTTCCCGGGGATCAGGCCTAAACCGGCAGTCAGACATCCCTCTCACAATCCTGGACCGCTGGCTCCTAATTGTTCACCTGCCTGCCTGCCTGGTCACCCCTAACTGCGCCCCCTTCCAGCCTGATCACCCCTAACTGCCCCCCCCACCGGCCTGGTTGCCCCTAACTGCCCCCCCCCCTGCTTGGGGGCTGGTGGCCCCAGCAGGCCCGGTCCCTACACTCTTAGTGCTTCCGAAGCGGCCACCTTCACTGGAGAGCACGACGACCTTCCTGCAGAGTGTCCCGGGATCTCCAGACTTCCAGCACCTAAGACTGAGCTGAGAAAACCTGCCCCGCCACCTCATCCAGGACCGTGAGCAACTGCCACCCCACCAGCCTGGTCGCCCCTCACAGCCCCCCTGCCAGCCTGGTCACCCCACGCAACCTGCTTGTTCAGTTGTTTGGTCGTCCCTCACTAACCCCCCTGCCGGCCTGGTCATAGGCAGCCATCTTGTGAGGTTGTGAGGGTTAATTTGCACATTACCGCTTTATTATATAGGCTTTGTGTTAATCTTTACCTGAGAATATTTTTTCCATTGCTTTTCAGAGGGAGTTGGTGGGAAGAAGGGAGGAGAGAGAGAAACATCCATTGGTTGCCTCCCACATGCACCCTGACAGGGGGGGCAGGGAGAAAACCCACAACCCAGGTATGTGCCCTTGACCAGGAATCAATGCAGGACCCTTTGGTGCGTGAGCTGACACGCTAACCACTGACCAACACCGGCCAGGGCAGATTTGGTTATTAAAAATATTTATTACAAGCAGGTTCCTTTTCCCACATTGGAGACATTTAGAGACTGGAAACTGGATTAAGCCAATTCCTACGTCCTTATCAAACAAGGTACCAATTAAGGAAAAGATACTTTGGAACTTAACGCTAGAGAAGCCCATGCACAACTTAAATGGGGCGAAAGAGAAAAGACACAAAACAAAGTCAGAATGATCGTCTACATCTTACAGTCTTTAATTAAGCACATGAAACTGTATTATTTCATATATTTCTTCATGAACTTTTTGTGAAATATAGATCGCAGTGTATCAGTGACAAATCTTTGTCTTTCTTCTGGTCACGTCCACCGTTCACACAGATCCTGACAACAACACCTTCCTCCCACCTTCTCTTACCTTCGCGGTTGACCTGGGCCTGGGACGGGCCAGGGATATTCAGGAGAGGGTTTCCACTCAGAATGTTTTCCATGTGAATCCTTCCTCCTTCAGCTTTCTGTTCTTGGTCCTTCCTGGCCTGCTCTTCAGCTCTTTCTTTTTCAACGTTTTCCAGCTCTGCAAGAACTACAGTATCGTCACCATCACTCTCCTCTTCAAAATCTTCATCTTCATCTTCCCGCCTGTTAGAGGATCACCTGCATCAAGGTCGGCAGCAGGAATCTGGTCTACCCGAGGCTGCTTTGACACTGAAGGGGAGGTTGCATGTGCTCGGGTTAGAGGATCTCTAGTCTTTCCTCTGGTAGCAGCTCTCTCCCCCCAAGTCATGGTTCCGAACCTCTTCAGGGGCATCCTGAGTGGTCTGTCTATAGTTCATCTTTGTATGAGGGGGTAGCTCTCTACCTGAATGTTGCTTTGAGAGTTGGCTGAAATGACCACCTCCTTTTTTTCTCCCTCCTCTCGCAGGTTCAAAAGCTGGCCGAGCTGCTGTCGTCATCCTTTATGGATGGCCGAGGTGCGATTCCACAGCCTCTGGAGGTCGCACAGACACCATTGCACCTCTTGGTGTTTTGTTTGTTTGTTTGTTTTTAACCTAGAAGGTTTGCTACATGTACACCTGCCACTCCACAGGTATGCAAACCCTTCTTTGCCCTTGCAGGTGACTCCTTGCCAAATCTGCCAACCTTACTTTCTGAAGCTCCCCCACATCTGTCCCCAACACTTCCTTTCCCTCTGCAACTGCCCTGGTTCAGTCTCTCCACCTGATCGTAGCCAAAAGGCGGAGACGCGATGCCCTGGTTCAATCTCTTGGTGTTTCTTTCCGAAACCATTACAACAGCTTCTAAATCTGGTCTGGGTGGTCTTCTATCTTTGTCTCCCGATCCCCACCCTACATCCTCTCTCCATCTTTCTCTTTCTCTGTCTTGCTCTGTGTCCCCAGAAACTGACCCCGCAGTCTCCTCCATGGGGACTTTCTTGCCAGAACCCTGCTGCCCATGGAAAGCCCTAAGAGATGTGATGGGGGTTCTTCTTGCTCAGTCCCGGCTCTGGGCCATGTCCTGTTAGTGGTCCCCTCACAGGGTCTAGTGATGTAATTGCTGCCCTCAGCTGGCAGGCCAGTGGTGAGAAAGGCTTCCCACTGCTGCCCATCTCCCCTCCATAGGCAACAGGCTTACTCATTCAGCCATCAGCTGAGCTCCCCGAGTTGCACTGCCTCCTGCCAGAACCCCGAGCGCACATGCTATTCCTGCTTCCAGGCTCGCCCTTCCCTGCTTCTGTTGACTGCGCATGATTCCGGATCCCGAAGCTGATTCCTGACCGGGTCTCTCCCATCCCAAACACCTTCATTCAGTATGAAAGCCTGTTTCCACCCCTCTCGGCCCATGTCTCTCCCCTGATCTGCCCCTTTCCTCTGTTGCCGATCATCCCCAGCACAGCCAACTGCTCCCTCTCCCCAAATCTCCACGGCTCCATGCTACCTGTCCTTCAAGGCTCAGCTACAATGTCATCCCCTTAACACTTCCCTCTCGTTCCAGCTGGAAGCAATCTTCTCCTCATCTCCAATCCCCAGGGATGTTATCTGTTTCTCGCTTGGTCGCTTATCACTTCCCCAACTTGTGCTGGAATAATTTATGTGCGAGCCCACCTTCCCTTCTGGGCCAGGCCTTGTCCGTCTTGCTGACTCTGTGGCCTGGTGATTAAACATGTGTGTTCTGGAGACAGCGCCCGGCTTCAAAGCCTGGCTCTGCTGCTTTTTAGCCACAGGAACTCGCTGTATTATGTTACTTCTCAGTGTCTCACATTGCTCATCTGTAAATGGAGGGTGGGGGGGGGGTTGCTAACACCTGTCTTAGAGGCTTGTTGGAGGATTACATGAGTTAGTACACAGAGAACACACTCAGAAGGGGGTCTGGCACACAGTAAGGGCTCCATAAATGTCAGATCTTCTCTCTTCCTCATGTTGTTGTAACTAAGTAGCACTCGGATAATTAATTCCATGTGTTGTCAGAGATGCGGTGAGAGTAGGTGGAATGATGAGAGATAGAGCCTTAAAAACGTCCTCATCAGAATGGTTTTCCTAGGTTGGTCATGTTAAAGAAGGCGACCACCTGCAATGCTGGTTTCATTCTCAGAGACAACGTCCGGCCCTGGCATTCAAACTCTGGGCAAACTGGTGCCCAGCGCCCCTAGGGACTTGCCAGTGGCCAGATCTGGGACTTGCACTCAAGCTCTCCTCCTGCAGCTGTTGTTCTTCTGTGCTTGTTGAGTTTCTGAATAATTCGAGTTTCCAAATGTCCAAGCTCCAAGAGAAGGTGACTCCCCTGGGACTAGCCTGGAGGATGGGACCCCACAATGGACAAGGGGCAAGAACCCATGGCCTTGGGGCTCCCTGGGACTCACTGGACCTTCTCATAACTTGGGGGTGGAATTCAAGGGTCTGGAAACCCTGCCTCACGTTTGCCTCCTGGAATCTCAGGCCGTGCTCTGGGGAGCAGTTCGCTCTCTGAGTCAACACGGGAGAGCTCTTAGCTCTGAGTGAGACCGAGCATCCAGGGAAGGGCTGACAGAGACAGGGGAAGAACTGGGTGAGAACAGGCCCGGTTGATGCAACTGGCCCATCTGAAAACTGAAAATAGATCTGATCTGACGACATTTGGGCAACCATTGACCTTGTCATGACACCCAAAGTCCTTGGTTGGGGGGCAAATTAGGCAAGAACATGTCAGAAAGAGTGTTCTTGTTCCTCAGCCCCAGGAATGTGGGGTCATTCCTGTCCTTGTGGAGGGAGCCTCAGGGGAGAGGAGCCCCAGGGGGCCAGCAGGCGGGGCCCTGTTATATGAAAAGGCGAAAGATTTATACGATCTGAAGAGAAACCAGAGTATAGGGCCCTGTTATAAAGCCACCAGCACTGATGCCTCACAAACCACTTGTGCTGGGCGACACTCTCACGATTCTCACAGCTTGTCTCCACCTGTCATGGTGTCGTGCGAGGCAGGGGCTGGGAGGGAGGCTGGTGACGCAGGGCACGTCGGGCAGAGTGGCACGGAGGTGGGCTTGGATCTGGGGCAGCGTGGTGAGGGTTCTCCTTCGGCCATGGTGGATGTTGGAGCCAGGTTGGCACTCTCGCCTGGCCCCTGCGATCTCTGGAAAGTCCGAAACCCACCAAGGGCCAGCTTTCCTCATTTAAGAGGGGGCATGAGTGCTGCTCCAACTTTTCCAGGGTTATTGGGGGCAGGTGAAAAGGCTGGAGAGGGCAGTGGGCGAGTGTGGGGTCTGAATCCCCCGAGAGAGGTGAGTTCAAGTCCTGCTTCCACCACCGAGCACTGTGTGTCCCTGAGAAACGGGAACACGTATTCTCATTGTCTTCATCTTTACAAAGGGGTCGTCGTGAGGACCAAAGAGGGATGCATGTGAGGGGCAGCCCAGCGCCTGTGCATGCCATTGATTGCTAGCCAGGCACAACGCCAGGCACAAAGCCAAAGCTCAACTGATGTGAACAGAATGGACAATGTATAGAAGATTCCTTGGAAATTACAAAGGTGCACACAGAAGCAAGGGCTGTTACCACAGACCAGGCAGTGGAGCCCTTTGGGGAGCATGTAGGGATTTTCTGCACCTGGAAGACCTTCTCCTTGCCCTCTTAGCATCTCAGGTTGGAGCTCAGACCACCCATGCAACTGACTTCCCCAGGAGGGGGCAGGGCCCAGCTGGGATATGAGTGTCTAGACAGGAATGAACCTGTGATTCAACCTTAGGTTTCTGTCCAGAATGTTTAATGGTCAGGACACCGAGCTCCTGTTGTAGGTCGGAGCAGTGGAGGGCTTTCTCCAGGGGGGAGTGATTTTTCTGGGAGCAGAAGTGCAGGGAATCAAGAGGAGGGTCCCTGGCTAAGGTGGGCTAGCTGTCTCTCGGTGTGTTCCCCAGGCCCTGGCTGCCAGGCGGAGCTGGCTGTGAGGGAGGCACGGATGGAGCCTGATGCATCGAGTCTCCCAGCCCTGCCCCCCCTTGCTGCTCCCCCAGAATCAATCTTTCAACTTCCAAGCACCAGGGAGCTGGTTATCAAACTTGTCTACATTGGGAGGAGCTAAGAGTCCTTAATGAGGCAAATACGTTAAATAATGAGTCCCAGGAACTACCCTCCCCCCCATCACTACCAGGCCCCAGCTCACAGATGTGCGGCCGCATGCACACATGCATACACATGTGGATATGATACGACACAGACTTACTTTGAACAAATATTTCTTATACTTCTACAGGGCCCTGGCAGCGCAACACTGAATCCAGTTCTGTCCTCAGGGCGTGTGCAGTCCAGGGCAGATTGGGGAGAACAGATTTCATCAATGTGGTGGCCGGTGCTCTCTCACCTGTGGGCAAGGCCAGGGGAGTGCTGGAGAGGGACATTCATTCTGCGTGTAGGGACCCGGGAGTGCTTCGAAGGAGAGCTGAAGGGTGTTGGAGGATGCGTAAGATTTCTCCAGGTGGGCAAGACAGAAATCTACGTAGATACTATGTTCTTTCCCCTGCCCTGCCCTGGTTGGCCTCGCTGTCCCAGGCCCATGATCCTGATACTTTGCATGTGTCTGCCACCATGAGCCACTGAAGGCCGAAATGTGTCTTTGTGCCTCTAGTTCCTGCCTCCTGTCTAACATACAGAAGATTTTCAAGATGTTAACACATAGGAAGCAGAGAACCACCGGTGCAAAGGCAGGAAAGAGTGGGAATGAGGGGCTGAGGCATTCGTCTGGACAGCACACCCGCAGAGGCACACAGGGACCTGAGACAGGGACTACGGAGAGCTGCAGCCCCGGCACCTGTCCCCAGCTCTCCCTACTGAAGAGCTTCCCTGAGGCGGAGGCACGAATAGCTACTGTTCACACATCCTCCCAAATGCCCACCTTCTCTCCTGCCTGGAGAAGACAAGACCAGTGTCGGCACGGGAATTGCTCAAGATCAGGGACCCGGCCCAGTCTCTCCACTGTCACTGCCCACAGCTTACAGCCTGCAGCCTGGCAAACGCCCGCACACACCACGGACTGGGGAGCACTTGCAAATCTGGTTCCCATTACGGTGCCAGGAAAGAAGCTGAGGAGATTCGCACGGTAAAGTCAGGCCAGATGTGAGCCGCTTGACAAAGGTCTCAAACATCAGAACAAGCCCGGTGGTTCTGACATGCCTGGAGGGTCTGAAAACATCCAGGGCTCCCTTGGTGTGGGGGTGGGGTGGGGTTGCTGGGAGGACTCCTGCCCCACAGTGTTCCCAAAAGAATATAAAGTCACACCATCGAATTACAAATGGCCTCACCCACGTGGGACACAAAGAGCAGCCCAATTCTCTCAAGGAGAAACAGGCCACCAACAATAATATTCTAATGAGGGTGATGAGGAAGGTGATGCTGGCCCCATATTCTAATTAGGATGATGAGGACGGTGAGGCTGGCCCACTCCTGGCCTCTATCAGTGTGAGGCAAGCCCAGAGGCAGGCCTGCAGAGTGGGTGAGGGCACGCCTCTGCCAGCCTGGACTACCTGGCTCTGCCCTTGCTAGACTTGTGAGCTTTGGTAAGGATTTGGCAAAGGTCCCAAGGCCGTACGCAGCCCCAGAACAGAGCCTGGCTCAGAGTCACTGTCCAATAAGACTGAACTATCATTAGCATTCTTGCTAAGATCCTCCACACCAACCCAAGAGATGAGCAGGAGAATCACCCTCATTTTGGAAATGAATAAACCAGAGTTCAGAAAAGGTCATTAACCTGTGCCATGATCACACGGCCAGAACCAGCAGAGCTGAGCCTGGAGCCCCGGCCGCAGGCCCAGGAGCCCTCGCCTGTGAGCTGTTACATGACTTCCCAGCAGGAGATGGGGCCCCAGAGGCCCTGACTCAGGAGCGTGGTTCCAAGAGCTGGGGCCAGGCCGGGACAAGGAGAGAGAAGGCAGAATGGTTGATGGAAGTGTCAATAAAGAAACAGGCACTAGCCCAGCCAGCGTGGGCTAGTGGTTGAGCGCTGAACTATGAACCAGGAAGTCACGGTTCGATTCCCGGTCAGAGCACATGCCCCGGCTGTGGGCTCCATCCCCAGTGTGGGGCGTGCAGGAGGCAGCCGATCAATGATTCTCTCTCATCATTGATGTTTCTATCTCTCTCCTTCTCCCTCTCCCTTTCTCTCTGAAATCAATATATATATTGAGAGAAACAGGCACTAGGACGTTAGAATATTCCAGAAGGGGGATAAAGGTCCAGTGGGCACCCCTTGCCCCATCCCTTCCTCAGCTGAGACAGGCTGGCTGGGGGAGACTTGGGTGTGAGCTGGGGGCTGATGCTGATGGCTCCCCAAACAGTTTCCTGTTATTTAGTAAAAGAATCCGGAGAGCTCCAACACTCCAGAAGTTTAGATTTTAAATAATAATCAGTAAAATTGGTAAAAAAACAAAACAAACAAAAAAACCCCACAACTTTTCAGTCAAACCAACCAGAAATCCAGGCAGGTGGGTTGAAAATGTGGGAAACTTGGGCCATGCTACTTTCAGTGAAGTTTCATCGAAACTTCTGCAAAATCAATCAGAAACGTGGTCAGTTCATCGAGAAGTCCTGGGAGTCTAGACAGAAGTTCAGGCAGGCTGCACATGTCCTGAGGTGGGGAGCTGGAATTCGCTGAGGCGGGCCCCAAACTCAGCAAGGTCAGTCCAACATCCACATCAGCCCAAAGCCATGGCAGCGTCAGCCCCGCCCGGCCAGTTGGCGTGGTGCAGGCCGGTGTCCGGGTGTGGGACTGGGTCTGGGCCGGGTAGACAGAGACAGAGCGGACTGGCTGTGTGCACAGGCAGGGGAGCCAGAGTGGCGAAGAAATGGTGCTGTCCAGGGATTTCCGGAACCGTCTGCACCAGGGGCCGGGCCGAGGAATGCCGGGCTGAGCAGGACTGGCGTTCCCAGACAAGCCAGCCCCTGCCATGCCTCGAGGAGACCTGAAGTGCCACTTCGCTGAAGTGCCACTTTGCAGCAGGTCACCCAGCTGTCGGGCCAGCCCGCCCTCCGGCCGCCGGGATGCCAGCCAGGGCACCCTCCCCTGAAGGACAGCGGCCCTGTGAGCACACGTCGCTGACCTTGTCCGCGTGCACCGCCTGTCTGTTCTCCCACGCTCTTTCCCCTCTCTGGCCAGAGCTGAGCCGGCAAAGCCAAGGGCTGGCCTGGCGCCTCGGCACATGGAGGTGTAGCTGGGCTCTGACCCAGCTCCTCAAACAGGTTCCATATGGCCCTCCCGGCCGCCCTGCATTCCCCTTCCCCACCTTGACTGTTTCTGAGATTAAAACCCTTTCCCGGTTGTCAGCAAGCAGCCGCCGGGAGGGGCTGCCTCTCTGCTTCTGGGACGGAGCTGGTGTGGAATACTCATCAGAGGGCTGGTGGAGGGGACCAGTTCCTGTGCTGGGGGGCGGGGGGGGGTGTGGGGGTGGCACAGGGTGTGAGCGTGAGAGAGCGCTGTCTGCCCCTCAGCCTCTGGAGCAGTTCCCAGGGTCTGGCCTTGGCATTGGAACCCCAAAACTCAAGGTGGGAATGTGCATCGAATCTGGGTCACTTGGACGCTCTTCTGGACCCAGAACTCCTTCTGCAATGAAGAGGGATGTGATGAAAGCAAAGGGACCGCTGAGATGGGAGGGGAGCAGGGGGGAGGGAGGGAGGCTAGTCCACATAAGGGGGCGCAGTGACACAAGGACCCCCATCAGCCAGGGAGGGTGGACGTGGGACTAGAGTGGTCCCGGCGTCCGTCCTGGCGGAGCCTGGGACTCACCCTTTGGTTGTGGGCCTGTGGGGAAGTCTTGGGGTCCTGGGACTGGAACATTGGGGTGGGCGGGAGTCGGGGTGCTCCAGGAGCTTCAGAATGAAGTGTGACCCTGGGATTGAAGTATTTTAATAATTTAACAGCCGGCCGTGTAGTCACAATGGTCCCAGCTGAACCTTGGCCTTGGATTGGAGCCTGTCTCAGCTTGGGCTCTGTCTTCTTCCAAGGCTTCTGTTGACTGTGAAACCTGAAGATATACACACACACGTGTGTGCGTGTGTGTACGTGTGTGCATGTGTGTACGTGTGTGTGTGTGTGTGTACGTGTGTGTGTGTGTGTGTGTGACTTCTCTGAACACCCAGCAGTTTTTGGACATACACAAGCACGTGCCCACCCTGGCGCACGGCCTGCTCCTGCCCCAGGTCCAGCCCCACCAGGTCCAGCCCAGAGGCATAGCTGATCCCTGTCTGAGCCCCTGGCTGCAGCATGTCCTGGGGCTTCTGCGTTCTCATCCCCCCTCCTGTCAGACCCAGGCCCAGGATCTGGCCGGCACGTCTGGGTGCAGAGCATTTGGGAGGCTCCCATTTGGATGGTCTCCTCACACCTGTCCTCCCACCCCAGCCAGCCGCAGCCTTGGCCCGGCGCTGGGAGCCCATCCCGCCCCCTGGGGAGATCAGAGCGGGCTCCGGTCTGCCTGCAGCGATGACATCTGGCCGGAGCAGGTGGCGATTTAGAATCTCAGCCCTGCAAGGCCTCTGAGCTCCATCCTGGCGGCCTCAGTTTTCACATGGAAACTGAGAGGGGAAGGGACAGCGAGCTGGGGCTGAGCTGGGCTTAGAACTCAGGGCTCCACAGCCCCTGGAAGTGCCCCAGCAGCATCCTCGTGGGCAGAGGGAGAGAGTGGAGAGTCGAGCCAGAGCGCCCCTTCTCCAGGACAAGCTGTGTCAGAAAGTCCTCGGAGGTGGATGGCTAACGGCCGTGTGGCCCTGCTCTCACCCACATCTCTGTCACCTCTGAATCCGTGTGGGATGCCGGGCATCTCGCTTCCTCAGGGAGACCCACAAGAGGATGCAGGGCAATTTCAGGGCATGATGGGAGCATGGTCTGTGGAACATTCTGGAACACTGGTGCAGGCAGGGTCCTGGATAGAGGAGGCCGAGTACCCTCAACCCCACTTTTCTGTCCTATGACTTACTCCCTTCCTGCCACCCTCTCCTCAGCCATTAAAGCTGCTGCTATTACAGGGACAGAATGTGAGCTGATTTTGTTTCTTCTTTTGGGGTGCGGTTTGGAAGTCTGGGCTGACAGTCATGGCCCCAGCCAGCCCCTGAGCCTTTGAGTGCGTGTGTAAGGGGGCTATGCATCTGGCCCAACTCCCCGCTGCCTGCCCCTGTCCAGCCCACTTCCCCTTACCCTTCACCGGGAAACCCTTTCCAACAGTCCACACCCAGATGTCCAGGCATCATCACGGGGCGGGCTGGGGGGGGGAGTGCAACTTTGAGTCCCCCCCCCCCCAGCTCTTATTCCATCTTCTTGCAAATGGGCCCTGCTCACCTACTTCTCCTCCTAAGATGTCGTTCCAGGACATCCCCTCCTTCCAGTCCCGCTCAAACCCTGCTGGGGGCTTTGGCCATCCCTCCGCCCTTCACTGACCTTCACGCCGTTTCCCCACTGCATGGCATTCCTCTGCTCGAGCATAACCCCGGAGTCCCAGTGACTGAGGGGGGATGCACTTGTTTGGGACACTATTTTCTTCTGGGAGTTCACTCTGTGCTCTGCATTCAAAACACTGAGCCTCTGTGATTAGGAAGAGGCGTGGGACGGATGGTGAGTGGAAGCCAGGAGCCGCCTGGTGTGGGACCCCACCGCCCAGGACTTTAGAAGAAGTTGATGTCACGACAGCCCCTCACCTGCTGATGTCATTGTGCCTCCCGTAGCTCTAGGAGGGAGGCGGGCGGGGAACTGAGCTCATTTTACAGCGAAGAACTGAGCTCAGGGCTTGACCTCGGCTACATTGAGGACTGGGAGGAATTGGAACCCAAAGGCAGGTCCCTCGCTGCCCCCCTGTCCCCCAAATTTGTCTGCAGATGAGAATCATCTGATGTGTTCACTGATTCCTGGGTTCTGAGTCAAACCTTTGAATCCGAATTTCAGAGGAGAGAGGGCAAGTCTCCTGCCTCTCTGACTAAGCTCTCTTGTCAGTGATCTGCACATTTATGTGAAGGCTTAACCCTTTTATTCCAAAAATCTTTATTTTGGAGAGAAAAACCAATGAAACAGATTAGACCAAAGGAATTGGAGGTGACCCCTGCTTCCCTGAGGGAGTTCCACAGAGCCCCCCGGTGCCTCTGGGCCTGACCTAAAAACCGGAACCACACTCTCATTCAAACCCCAGGCCTGCCACTTACCCAGAATACTACTTAACTGTTAACTGCTCGGTGCCTCAGTTTCCTCATCTGTACAATGGGGACAATAATGTTATCTGCCTCCAGAATCGTGCAAATGTCTGTTAAGCAAAGAGAACAATGCCCGGCACATAAATGCTAAATAAAGGAATGTCATTCACTGACATCCAAAGGGAGAGAGCTGGTCATGTTACTTACCTCCCTGTCTTGGCTGATCATTTCATGAGGCCTGTGCCATGCATAGCTAATTTAAATGGCTGCCTTGGTTAAAGGAATGATTAAATGACAGCATCTTAATAAATCAGAGAGAAAAGCAGTCAAAGCAATTGGTAGATTTAATTAAACTGTTTGGAGTGTTTTTAAAACACTGGTTAGATTATGGTGGATGCTGCTGTTTTGCACGGGGTGACCAGCCACCTCTGTGCACATGGGCAGCCTGGGGGTGGGGGCAGGGTGAGCAGATACGCTTTAGCCACCCCTGACCTCGCCCCAGGCTTCCGGAGAAGTTTGCACGAAAACAGACAGACGTCAGACGGAGGACTCGCCGCCAGTGTGTCCCTGATTGCTCAGGTGCCCTCCGAGTCGCCAGCGGGTCAGACCCTGGAAATCTTGAGTGGTTTCCCAGATGGGACCTCTGAGCTCTGCTAATTCATTCCACCCTGTTTCCTCTGGGGGCTAGTTACTTCCTGTCCCCCCATTGGGATCTTTGTAGAGAGGGCAGCTCTGTCTGCTCTGGGCAGGAAAGGGCGTGGGGAGGACAGGAATAATCGCTTCTTATGGTGACAGAGGATGATCTGGCTTTGGGTGGCGGGCATCTTAAACCTATGTGACCCCATTAACAAATGCCACCTCAATAAATCTAAAAAAAAATGCCATTCCCTCCCAGGCTCTGCTGTCTTCTCTGAGGACCCTCAGACGTGTGTGGGCAACATCCAGGGCAGTTCCAGGAGAGAGGATGCTGGCTGTCAGGGAGACCCTGGGGTTGTCTGGAGCCAGGACCTCTTTAGGATAAATCACATTTATACTCACATGAATTGGTTAGGCTGATCATAGAAGGGCAGCCTGAGGGGTGGGAAAGGGTCCCAGACAGGAAGTGAGAGAGCTGATAATGTTACTTACCTCCCTGGTCAGTGGCTTCCATAAGGTCCCCAACCCTCCCTGGACCCCTGTCCTGGTTGACCCAGGCTGCATGCCAACCTCAATTTGTGATGGTCCCTCAGGCCCCAAGCTCAACTAAAGGCTGCTCCCTCTGCCTCAGGACCTTTGCACGTGCTATCCATTATTGTTTCCTCAGCTCTTTACCTGTGCAACGCCTCCTCAAGTTTAAAGCCTCATTCTGAATATCACTGTTCCCGGGAAGTCTTCCTTGAAGTTGTGCACACCTCCCCCACCCCCAGCACCTTGCCAGGTTAGGTTAAGATATTCGCTCTTCCCCCTTGTTACATGCACTCAAGCTCTTTAGATGTCTCCTTCAGGGCGCTCAGCACAGTTGTAACTCATGCTTCCCCCAGTGCACACCTGCTGGGACTCGGCTGCCAATGACTCACACTGCATCCCTCACTGTAGCCTGCCTGGTCTCAGGTCACCTCTCCTTCCATGGGTGACCCACACAGGCAGTGGCTGGCGAGTGCAAACACCTGGCCCCTTGCCTCAATGTGAGACAAGCCTGAAGGGCCATCGCAGCTCTAGGGTGTCCTGCAGGGTGACCGAGGACTAAAGTACAACCACACTGCAGGCCGGCTCCTTCCTTACTGGTTACTTGTCCCCCCTTATCCACCATGTTGCTTTCCATGTTTTCCGTTACCCACGATCAACCAGTGTCTGAAAATATCAAATGGAAAATTCCAGAAATAAACAAGGCATAGGTGTTAAACTGTAAGCTATTCTGAGTGGTGTGATGAAATCTTGTGCAGTCCAGCTCCATTCACTTGGGATGTGAATCGACCCTTTGTCCATCATATCCACACTGAATATGCTATTTGCCTGTTAGTAACCATCTCGGTTATCAGATCTGTTATCAGAGAGAAAGAGAGAGAGAGAGAGAGAGAGAGAATATTCACATAACTTTTATTACAGTGTATTGTTATGATCATTCTATTTTATTATTGGTTATTGCTATTAATCTCTTACTGTGCCTAATTTATGAATTAGACGTGATCATAGGTATGTGTCTATAGGGAAAAACCTAGTATACGTAGGGTTAGAAACTATCCTGGCTCCAGGCACCCACTGGGGTCTTGGGCCGTATCCCTGCAGGTGGGGGCCGCTGCCACATCTCCTGCACGTGCTCTGTTCCTCCTTCCGCTCCCAGCCTCTGCACCAGTGTTTCCAGCGAGCCCATCGGAGGCACCCAGCTTCCCTGCTTCTCTCAGAGACCTCTCTTCTTTTTCTTGTCAAAACGCCTCTCAGGAAGGACCCTGCTAAGCTCATTCACGTGGAGGTACCAATGGTAGACAGTAGCTCGGAGGACTTCCGGTCCAAGAGTCATCTGATACTAACGAGGCTTATATAGAAAGGTAGATGAGCCTTTAGGAGTCAGCAAAGTGGGCGATGGGGCGAGATGAGGGCGTTTCTGACTGGGTCAGTCAGGGGCTCACCGGGCCAGCAGCCTGGAGGAAGGCAGAGGCACCTTACGGCCCCACGAACGACGGGGGTGGGGCTGGTACTTGTCAGAACCACAGAGGTGCCCCATCTCGGGGTCTCCGAGGGGGAAGAACCGGGTGTGGAAGGAGGGGCCCGGTTGGCTGTGCCATGACTGCCCTTTGGAGCTGAGCTTCTTCAGCTGTAGAGCGATGGGTCACAGCAGCCAGTGTGCAACCGCACATGCAGCTGAGCTCAGTTAGGAAGCAGGTGCCACATTGGCTTGTACACACCAGAGAGCTGAAGCAAGCGCCTGCAGCAGAGGCCCCCAGGCTTCCTCCGTCCACCTATCCTGAGGGCCAGTCATTTTCACGGTGCCCCTAGGCATACCACAGGCGGGCACGCACGTACAGTGCGACTGAAACTTTGTGGCCCATGCGCAGAAGTCGGTATTTTGTGGAAGAGCCGGTATTTTGTGGAAGAGCCACACTCAAGGGGCCAAAGAGCTGCATGTGGCTCTCGAGCTGCGGTTTGCCGAGCCGCAGTTTGCCGACCACTGCCCTAGGCCGAAAGGAATGCCAAAGAGGTCCTCGGGGGGAGTGACTCGGTCTAAACAGCACAAAGCTGACCGTGTAGCCATCTGAAAAGGTGCACAAAAACGGAAAGAGAAAACCATTTCTGTTTCATTTTGGCACAAGCAGTTCCTCACTCCTGGGAGGCGTGCGGGCACTGTGTGACAGCTCGGACCTTGGCATCACGTTGGACACGGTCACACGTGTCCTGTCCATGCAACGTTCACAGGGTGTTTGCTTTTGTCACCTTCACCACCCACAGAAAGACTGTCTCTAAGATGTGACATTTTTGAAAGGAAAGTCACATGATCTCATGGTGACACTGCGGACTGGGAGCTAGCAGTTTGCAGAGCCCCCGACAGATGTCACTGTGCTGCCCTCAAACCTGTGGCGTCCCCACAGCGTCTCTGTAGACCTGCCCTGTGGCCTCAGTGCTCTGTGTGGGAGCTGTGGCCTTCGTGTTAACCACGGTCATCCCCGGCGAGTGCAATTTGGGATAATGCTTACTTCTTTCTTCATACTCTTTCCAAATCTCTTTAATAACGAGCTTATAATGCTTAAAAGAGAGCAGAACCAGATAGAGGGATGGTCGCACATCATGAATGCACTAAATGTTACTAATGGCAACTGGTATGTCATGTGCATTTCACCACCAGAAAAAATCCCTACAAAATGAGATGTCAGAGGGAAAAAAATTGTATGTTTAAAATCCCAAAGCTCAGAGGGAAGTTGGGTGAGATGATGAAAGGGAAGAATCTGGAAGCTAAGAAGCTGGGAGGCATCACAGCAGCCAAGGTCCCCAACCACTCACACTGCCCCCCAACCTGCTGCCCGCCTCCCAGGGAAATGCCCTGCACAGAGACTGCCACCACTCCCCTACCCCAGCTTCCCCAAGGAAAACCCTTCACCATCCCCCGGGCTGGCTGCCTTGTTGGCAGAGGGGTGGGGGGGGGGGGGTTGAGGGGAGAGACAGGCTCCAGGGATCCCCAGAAGGTGACCCTCAGGCAAACTCCCTTGGGGCTGAGCAGCCAGCGGAGGCAGCAGGAGGCCAGCTGCTGGTTTTAAATCTCCTGCTCCTCAGTGGCCATGGTTACTCTGGATCATAATGTCTCTTCTATTGATGCTCTACCTGTCCTTTCAGTCACATGGACTGTGGCCCCTACTCCAGCTGCCCAGGTAAACGCACAGAGAGAAAGACAGGCTGTGCTTGTGCGTGGCCGTGTGTGTGCACGCCCGGCCTCTGAGAAAGCCGGTGACTGAGCCAAGCCCTCCTTTGCTGGGCCTCCTTGTGCTAGGCTGCTGTGCACATGAAGAAGTGGCCGCTTAGAGGGCCTCTGGGGATGCTCAGAGGTGGTCCAGCCTATGGCCCTGACAGCCCAGGCGGAGGCACCGCAGAGGAGATGCAGAGAGAGATTACAATCTTAGCCCCAGGCCACCTCTTCCTGCACCTGCTTCCTTCCGTCTGGGACAGTCCCTGCACCCTTCTCTCTCTCTCTCTCTCTCTCTCTCTCTCTCTCTCTCTACCTCTCTCTCTCTCTTTCTACCTCTCTCTCTCTTCCTCTTCTTGTAAGACCATCAGTCTTACCGGATTGGGGTCCCATCTTATAACCTCATTTAATCTTAATTTCCCTCTAAAGCCCTATCTCTCACGACAGTCACAGTGGGGTTAGGAATTGAACGTATGAATTTGGGGTTGACACCATTCAGTCCGTAGAACAATGCAAATCAAAATACGGCTTTTAGTACATGACACAGAAACAATTACATTCCTTTAGTGGTGGAGAAAGTGTGGACCTAGAGCTACATTGAAAAATAATTAGACAAATACATAGGAGAAGGCACTGAAATTCAAACCGTCTCCAAGCATTCAAGGCGTTTAAACTCTATCTGGGCAAGTAATATAAAAATCTGCAAGTTTGAAAAGTGAAAGATTACAGGACAATTTGGGATATACGTAGGATGAGTGCCACAGGGTGCTCTAGCTTAGGGTGATGTCGCGACAGCTTTCTTAATATCATTAAGGTAGAAGCTACTGCGTATCTCTCCATCCGCTCACTCTCCCCGCTGGGAGCTGATAGAGAACGCCAAGAATATGCGTGACCACCCGCCTTTGCCCGGATATGGATTACCTGGTGCATAATCTTATGCTGATGCCTCATTTATATATGTACTTAAAGAACTATACATAATTTATAAAAACTTTTATTGTGAAATAACTTTTAGACTTGCGGTAGAGTTGCAAAGGTAGTACAGAGTTCCCGTACCCTTCCCCCAGCTTCCGCTAATGTTGACATCTCACATCGCCAAGCTACACTTGCCAAAACGAAGACATCAACGTTAGCACAACACTGTTCACTCAGCCATAGACTGTATTTGCATCTTCTCAGTTTTCCCACTGATGTCCTTTTTCTGTTTCGGGACTCAGTCGATGCCAGATGGCATTTAGCTATCGCCTCTCCTTAGGCCCTCGATCTGTGACTGTTTTTCAGTCTTTGGGCCTTCTTGGTCTTGATAGTTTTGAGGAATACTGGTCAGGTATTTAGTAGAATGTCCCTTTATTTGGATGTGTCTGATGTGTTCTCATGATTAGACTGGGCTATGGATTTGGGGGAAGAATATCACAGAGGTTCCATGCCCTTCTTACAGCATCAGATCAGAGTGCACCTGATCAGCATTTCTTATTACTAATCATGTTACTTTTGATTAACCTGGTTAAGGTGGGATCTGGCCAGGTTTCTCCACTATAAATGCTACTATTTTCCCCTTTCCCTAGCTACTTATTACACATGAGACATGAATCTAGCCCACTTTCATGAGCGGGGAATTAAGCTAACCTCCTGGAGAGGAGGTATCAAAGAATCCTTGGACATGTGTTAACAACAACACAGTAATTAGTAAGTATTTGGGGGGAGACACTTTGAGACTACGCAAGTATCCTGTTTCTCCCTATGGTTTTGCCCACTAACTTTAACATTTGTCAGTGGATTATGCCTACAGCAATTACTACTCTGATGTTCTGATTGTGGGTTTTAATTTTCCTCAGTCCTCCCTCATTTATTAATGAGAATTCCTTTGTAAGAAAAAGTTCTCTCTTTCCCACCATTTATTTCTTATTAAATCATTTGTTTGCATCGCTTTGGCTTCATGGGGATTTGTTTTATTGCTTAAATGGGTGCAAGGTTGGCCACTGGAAGTTCTTTGGCTTGGCTCTTCTGCCTTCTCACTTGTTTAAAAAGCACGTCCTTACTTCCGGACACACAAGACGCTTTAGGCTCAGCTTGTGTTTTCCCTGCCCCAGACATAAAATCGGTGTTTCATCAAGGAACCTGGGTTCCTCTTATTAGACAACTAGAGGCCCAGTGCACAGATTCATGCACTGGTGGGGTCCCTCGGCCTGGCCCTCCTTTCATCTATCCACCCATTGCTTTTTTTTTCTTTATTCCGGACTCATTCTCCATTGACCACGATGCTGTTCCCAGCCCCCCTGCAAGATGCTTCAGAGAAAAGCAGAGAAGGTCCTTCCCTTTCAGGGGTGACATACCAGGTAGTTGAGAAAATATCTCTGACATGCTGACCCTCCTTTAAAATGCCCCTTTGATTAAGAAGTAAAAATTGGCAATTGTAGAGCATAGGGAATACAGTCAATAATATTGTAACAACTATGTATGGTGTCAGATGGGTACTAGGCTTATCAGGGGGACCGACCACCTTGTAAGTTATATAAGTGTTTGGCCACTATGCTGTACATCTGAAATTAATATAACATTGAAGGTCAACTGTGATAGAATATTGAATGTCACCTGTAATTGAAAAAATATTAAATGCCCTTCCCTCACCTGCCGGCCCTCCCTTCCTGCATGGCCACGCTTTTCCCTGGCATCATAGGCCCCGGGTTCGAGTGGCTCCCACTGAAGGGAAAGTTCCCTGCTGGCTTCACCCCATGACCTGGACTCAGTGGGCCCAGGGACACTCTGGACCTGGGGCCTTTGTCTCAACTTCTGGCCACTCCTGCTCCTCCACGGGTCACCCATCCACCGGCAGCCCCAGCTCCAGCCCAGGCTCGCTTTCCTGAAACTCCAGAAACTGATGGCCTTGTGACGAAGGGGGGGGGGCGGGCAGAGGCCAGGGCAGACAGCACAGGGTGGGACAGCCTGGGGGGACTGGGCCTTGAGAATGGAATCAGCAGGTGCAGCCCGGTTGGAACAGGCCTGGCGACATATGCTCACAGTCCCTGGAACAAGCCTCACTTGTTAGAAAAGAAAAACAAAACAGCCCATCTTTCTTTGCGTAGAGTTAACGCATCTTTGAAGCTCGTGGCTCCTCCAGGGCCCAGGCGGCGGCTGAGGTTAGTGTGTTTGGTCAGGCTGGCTGCCAGCTTGCCGTCTCCCGGCGCCCCCACCCCTTCATCCCCGTGGCTGAAGCAGTAAATCACCCACATGCTCTCTCTGAGGGGGAAGAGGTCTCGGGACCTGCTGGGCTGGACAGAGAGAGGGCTCCTCACACAAACACCCGTGGCCCCTTCCATTGCAGGCAAGCAGCCTCTGTGGCTGGAAAGGATTTGGGGGGAGGTGGGCAGTGGAGTTAACATGAATCTGCTCTGGCCAGTAGCCTCAGAAATAAGATGGGGCCGGGCCTGCATGGCTCAGTGGTTGAGCATCGACCGATGAACCAGGAGGTCACGGTTTGATTCCTGGTCAAGGCACATGCCCTGGTTGCCGGCTCAGTCCCCAGTGTGGGGTGTGCAGGAGGCAGTCTGTCTATCATTCCCTGTCATCATTGATGTGTCTGTTTCTCGCTCCATCTCCCTTCCTCTCTGAAATCAATAAAAATAATATTTAAGAAAATAAATAAGATGGGCACAAAGGTCAGTGTGCCCGATTGCCTGGAGGTCCTGCTCAGGTGCAGACCCTGGTTCTGCAGGGCTGGGGTGCGGCCTGAGGGCCTGCATTCCTAGTGAGCTCCCAGGTGCTGCTCCCCTTGCTGGTCCCGAGGTCACGAGCAGTGAGGTTGAAGGGCTGGCCAGCCTAAAAAGGTCCCCGTGCTGGAAGCGGGGTGTGGCTGCATCTAGAATCCCTGGAGAGACCGCAGCAGGCCTGCCCCACCCCATCACTGAGTCAGAATCTCTGTGGAGGGGAGGGCCCCTGCGTGCTTTCTTTTTTCTAACGCTCCCCCGGGAGGTTTGAAGGTACAGCCGGGATTGAGAGGCACTAGCCTAGATTATGGAACTATCCCCCATTGTAAAATTCAGGGTTTTGACCAGTTACGTTGAAATGGCTGGAAATGGTTAACGTGTTCTTCCCAGGACTGCTTCCTTTCCACGGAGGCCTGTTTGGCCACAAAGGGAGGAGAGCGATGGGACTACAGGCCGATCAGGCCCAGGAGAGATGGCCAGGCCATACCTTGTCCAAGTGGCGATGCTGTGTGATCTCGGTCCAGCAATTTCACGCCTTGGGCCTCCGCACGCTGGCTCTGACCAGTGATCTCCTGGTCTGGTCTGTTCAGCCCAGAATTCCCAGAGGTGGTGCAGCTTTCCACACTCAGGAGGGTCCTGGGCCCTCGTCTGCTCTGAGTGAAGCAGGCAGCTGGGAGGCCCCTCCGCCCCAGAGGCGTGCTCCTGGGTGACCCCAGCCATGGCTGAGGACAGGGGGAACGAGGTGCTAATGCCGGTCTGCAGGGATGTCCCCCCACAGCCCGCACATCTGGCTCCCATTTTCCTCTGCAGCTGGCTCCACTGGGCAAGCCTTTGGCTTTGTGTCTCTTGGAAAGTCAGGTCCAGACGCCAGTTCAGCCCACCCTCCGTCCTCAATCCGCCGGGAAGCCTTCCGCACAGACCCTGGGAAGCAGGGTGGGTTGGTGCCAGAGGAGAGGACAAAGGGTGGAGTTGGCAGGAGTCCTGGTTCCTTGGAGAATTGAAGTGAGATGATTAGGGGCCACTTAAAAAGAAGAGGGTGGTGCATGCGCACCAGGGAAAAGGATGTCCACTTCCCCCTCGTGGTGAGGGCTGCCTACAGGGTGATGTGGGCAGGTGTTCACATGCTCGGGTCTCGTCTCATCCTCCCTGTCCGCCGCCACATCTCGGGGCCCTCTTGCTCTCACACAGGCCCTCAGGCTCAGGGGGAGAGCAGGGGCCCCATGGGGTGGGGATGGGGCTCCTGGGATCAGATTCTACTTGAAGAGAGGTCAGGGTCATGGAGACAACACACTTATAATGCTCACCGACTGGAGGATCACCGCTCGCATGCACACACACACACACACACACAGGCATGCACACAAGTGCATACACACACGCATGCATGCACGCACATGCACACACATGTACGCTCGCGCCACACACACACTCCATCCCTGTCCTGGGGACAGTGCACTGTGGTGCCAGGAGCACGGGCTGTGGGTCTCACAGACCTGGGCAGAGGGCTGGCCCTGCACCCGCCCCATGTGGTCATGGAACCTCTGTGAGCAGATTCATCTTCTGCACGGGGGTGGGGGTGGGGGGGTGGTAGGGTGGGCTTTGTAGTGGGTAAGCACAAGCAAAGCATCCAGCCTCATGCTTAGCAAAAAGTTAATGAATGGTGGGACAGCTATTCCCCACCATCCATTGTCAGATTCAAACCTGTAGAGAATTTTTACGAGTTAATCTGAGTCAAACTGATAACAATTGTCGGGAAGCAAAGTCTCAAGGAATTGCGGGAAATGCTCCGGAAAAGGCAAGTTTTACCACCTATTTTATGCATCAGACTCAAAGGGGAGGCCGGAAGGGGTTACACTGGTGAGAGATTAGGGAGGCACGAGGAAGCAAAGGGGAAAACCTCTGGGGTTGGGTAAGAAGTAAAAGGAATAGCCACATCCTGGTACTTCTTTTACAGTAGGCGGGTATAGCGTAGTGAACAGCTAACAATGAACATGATAACAATAACAATGAGGGGCTTTGTGGTGGTGGCTGTGCCCTGAGGGGCCTGGGGAGTTAAATACCCTGACATTCCAAAGGCAGGAAAGGTATGTTATCCTAGATGCAAATAGACAGGCTCCCTTAAGGTAAAGATTGGCATTTGTCCGGGAAGATACCTGCCATGACCTGCCTTTAGTTAGACAGTTTCCATTTCAAACTGTCCTAGCCGCCACGCAGCCTCCCCTGAGCTTGCCAGGTTTAGTATGTGGCCTCCTTTTCATCCACACGTCCACCATCCATCCACCACCACCATCCATCATCCACCCATCACCCACCAACCCATCCATCCACCCATCCACCCACCCATCCATCCACCCACCCACCCATCCATCCACCCACCCACCCATCCATCCACCCACCCACCCATCCATCCACCCACCCACCCACCCACCCATCTATCCCTCTCATCTACATGATGGAGGTCCCGTGGGTCTCACACCTGGGGAGCTTGTTGGTTGTGCGGGTCCAGGACCCTCCCCAGAGGACCTAGCTCATGGGCCGGTGGTGGGCGAGGAATCTGCATGTTAAACAAGCTTTTCAGATGATGCTGATGCAGGTAGGCCTCCGGGGAAACATTGGCCTAGTTCCGCACCTCATCTCACTGTGGGGGGAACAGGCAGAGGTGACGTCACCAATTGTGTGACTTGGTGATTCAGGCAGGACTCCCCCTTCCCCACTGCCTCTGCGAGTGTGTGTGTGTGTGTGTGTGTGTGTGTGTGTGTGTGTGTGTGTGAGGGGGGTGAGTGTGGCCAAGAGGCTCCAGGGGCAGCTGGCAGCCAGCACTCTGCCCTCCCTCCTGCCCCCTCCCCTGCCCACCGACACTGCCCTGACTCCCACACGGAGCCTGTCGGGAGCAGGGATTTATTCCTCTGGGCCAGCTCGCCACCCTTTATTTCCTGTTATTTATGTCCCTTGCCTTTTATCTCCTGCCTGGCCGCCCGCAAGGCCCGTTCTGTCACCTTGGCTATGGCCACATCAATCTCTGGCCTGGGGAGCCGAGCCCCCAGCCCCTCCTCCTCATCCATTTCCCCGGCCTCCTTGAGGCCCCGCGGCAGCTGTCCTGGTGCCCGGATGGCGAAGGCTGCTGGTGCTCTCCTCAGAGGCCTTGTGAGGGGCCTCGGGCTGTCAGGTCGGAAGGGCCACCGGCAGCTTGTCTGGGGCCAGGAATGCGGGACCCTTCAGGAATTAGCACCGAGCAGGATGCAGGGTCTGGCTTCAGGGCTGTGAGTCCAGCCTGGACTCGGCCTGGTCACGCCCTCCGTGACCTTGGACAAGGGCAGCACCTTTCCAAGCCTCCGTGTCTTCATCTGTAACCTGGGGTGGGGGCTGGATACAACCAGCCAGGCGCCAGCCTGCAGGGCCCCTGCACGTGTGACAGTGCCCCCAAACCATTGTGCAACTTAACAAACATTCGCCCAGAAAGACAGGGGCCAGAGGGGCTAGTTCCACACTCAGTTTGGGAAGTTCTGGGCTTAGCAGAGGTTTAGGGGGTGAAATGGTGGCCTCAAAAATATGTCTAAGTCCCCACCCCCGGAATCTGTGAACTGACCTCATTTGGAAAAGGGTCTTTGCTGCCCGGCTGGTGTGGCTCAGTGGTTGAGCTTCGACCTATGGACGAGGAGATCATGGTTCGGTTCCTGGTCAGGACACATGCCTGGGTGGCGGGCTCACTCCCCACTGGGGAGTGGGGAGGAGTAAGAGGCAGCCAATTGGTGATTCTCTCTCATCATTGATATTTGTATCTCTCCCTCTCCCTTCCTCTCTGAAATCAATAAAAAAAATATTTTTTAAAAGGGTCTTTGCAGATGTAATTAAGTCAAGGATCCTGAGACAAGACCATCCTGGATTCAGGGTGGGCCCTAGGTTCAGTGATATGTGAAGGGCAGAGGGAGATTTGAGGCTCAGACACATGGGGGAGAAGACCGTGTAAAGATGGAGACTGAGATGGGGGTCATGCCGTCCCTAGCCAACACATGCCTGCAGCCACCAGAAGCTGAGAGAGGCAGGGGGAGCCTGGCCTTGGTTTTGGGTTTCTGGCCTCACCAACTGTGAGCAAATACGTTGATATTATTTTAAGTCATGAAGTTTGTGGTAATTTATTATGACAGACTCAGGGAACGAGGATAGTACAAGAGAGAAAACAGTTTCTTTATTGCAGGACTTGTCAGGGCCTTTGTGGCTAATGTGTACTAGGAAGCCCTGGGGGTGCAGGGTGGAAATGTAACATGAAAAATTTGACTGAGAACACCCCTCAGTCCTGTGCCTTGCAAAGCACTTTGGGGAACCCTGATCTATGACCTGCTGGGAAAGGTGAGGGAAGGATGTGTGTGTGTGTGTGTGTGTGTGTGTGTGTGTGTGTGTGTGTGTAGGGGTCCGATCTGTCTGGTCTGACCTTCCCTGGAATAGGCCGGGGTAGCAGAGTCGGGGGCCTTGCCCAGGGTTCCAAATGTAAGCTGAGAGAGATTTAGGATCTCAGGCAAGGAAGCCCCTCCCCATGCAGCTGGAGTGGTCTGTGTTGGTGGGTATGAGGGAGTTATTGGAGTGGCTCTCCTCCCAGCACACCTTTCGAGTCTGCAGACCAGGCTGACTACCGGTCCTGAAATCTTCCTACAGAGGCCAAGGATGGGGTGCTGGGGGCTCCTGCACCCTAAATGTCTCCACTCTGAAGAACCAGGTCTGTTTCATAGCTCAGGAAGCTAAAGGCTAATAATAATGATCACAACAGTGATTTCAGTTACCTTTTATGAAGAGCTGACAAAGTCCCAGGCCCTGTGCTAAGTGCCTGTGCATATTAGTTAATTTATTCCTCACAACTCGATTAGCCCATTTTACAGATGAGGACATAGAGGCACAGAGGGGTTGAGTAGTTTACTTCAAGTCACACAACTAGTGAATGGGAGAGTCAGGATTCAAGCTCCTGTCCTCTGATGGCTCTTAATGACGTTGCACTACCTTCCCCCCAAGGCAGGGATCTGGGTGGGCCCCCCAGGCATGGAGGAATGATGTTTGTATCTCCCGTATGTTCATTCCTTCAGTCACTCAACGCCATTGCCTGCCCACCTCACACCAGTGACCGGGCCAAGTTCTCGGCTCTGGGGAGCCTGCCCAGTGCACCGGCTGGACGTCCATTCTACTTGTAACCAAAACAGATACTTGAAATCACGTGGGGAGACAGTGACGAACATTCCAGCTACTGTTTTTTTGTTGTTATTATTTTCATTATCGACTCCTCTGCCTGGCATCATGAGAAAGGCCAGTCATTCTGCTCTAGAATTTTCTAAGCTCTTATTCACAGGTTAGTTTGCTGCTTAAGAATCTTCAAGGGCTCCCCTTCCTACAGGACATGCCCCACCTCCTCCCTCATCTCTCTATGCTCCCTTGCTCCCTCTCGGGTGTGTGTCCCTCCGCCCCGACGAGGGCCTTCTCCGGCAGGCTGGGACCTCTTCCTCTGCCT
>NW_005871340.1:1192053-1195281 GCF_000147115.1 Myotis lucifugus | reverse complement strand
GTAAGAGCAGATCTGGATCAGTCGGCCCGCTGGCCGGTGGGGCCGAGCGCTGCCTTTCTGACCGGCTGCGGTGATGCGGTGCTGCTGGCCCTCAGACCACACTTAGAGCCACAAGAGCCAAGGCGCCCCGTCAGAGCCTCTCGCCCCTCACTTCTCAACCTGGGAGCTTTGAACAAACACGATGCCTGGCCCCACCTCCAGAATCTCTTTTAATTGGTGGGGGGCGGGGGTGGTGTGGGGCCAGGCACTGATGTTTTTGAAAGGCTCTTCTGGGGGGCAGGCAGCCGGAGCTGAGAGCCACTGGCCAGCACCCTGGTCAAGGGTGCTGAGATGAGAAGCTCTTAGAGGGCAGGGACCTGATTCCGGAGGCAAGGGGCAGGCTCGGGAGGCTGACGCGCCACGGCATTTGTGGTGGGTGCCCACTAACTGTTGGGGGCTTTGAGGGCCTCAAGGGAGAGCACCCCTCCCTGCCGGCCCCAGCCTAAGGCGTCTCTGAGCCTACTGACACACCCACCCAAGGCCCAGGGCTCGGCTCAGGACGGACTGGCTGCTGGAGGCATTTTGCCAGGAGCTCCCTCCTCCTGCCCAGCAGCCCAGCTGGCTCAGTGTGTGCCACCGTCTCCCAGGCCTGGCACCCAGGAAACAGGCCACAGTGCTGAGTTAGAAGGCACGGGGCGCCCTCTGCTGGGAGGTTTGAGCTATGTCTCCCTGGGGATGCCAGGGTGCAGAAGAGGAGACTCAAGGTTCAGAGCTGTGATGGGAAGGGGCGCTGAGACGCACTTCCTCTAACCCCTCGAAATGGGGGACATCAGGGGAGGTGGATCTGTGTCTCTTCTCAGTGTCCCAAATCCAGGGTGGCAGGCAAACGTTAGCTCACACAGCCAAGCCTCGCCGAGACTCCTCCCACCTCCTCCACCTTTTCCTTATCCTCATCATCCGGCGACACGCGTGACTCACGTTTAGAGGCAACAGGATTGAAAGCATGACTTTTGCTCCGAGTCCCCACAGTTCCTTGTCTGAACTCCCCTGTGGTTTCAGTGTGGGGTCTATGTCAGGACCAGCTGTGGTGGGAGTTAGAATTCTGTCTGGGGCCGGGGCCAGGGGTCAGTCTACTGCTGAGTCATTCTCAGAGTCAGGGGTGTCGAGGTTCCGTGACCAGGGAAGCACCGGGGGCAGGTCCATCTCATCACAGGCTATGGCCACAGGCTGCCGTGGTGAAGGAGGCCTGTGCCTGGGACACCCAGGCAGGAGTGAAAGTGGAGCCTGCCCCGGCTTCCTCCAGCTCCCCAGGGTGGCTCCTGAGTCTTTGAAATACTTTGCCATACCAAGTGCCCAGGCGGCAGTGCACAAGGCCTGAGGCCAGCCTCCTGGGCATGGGCCACAGAGGATCCTTGGAATTTCTGCTGGCTTTGTCATAAACACCTGTTCTTATTCCCAAAAGCAACTGGGATATCGTGGGCCATACTGAGGGGAAGGGGTCCATCTAGCATTATTTTTGGGTGGGGAACCAGCACATTAACAGGTGTGGTCACCGATGCTGCTTTAGGGCAGGAATATGAACGCTGAGGTCCAAGGTGGGCCTCACATCAAGTGTGGGGTCTGTGCACGCGGGACTGTCTCTGGTTTTCATCAGATTCTCAGAGGACCATAACCAAGAAATAATTAAGAATCCTTGGTCACGCCAATGCTCAGCTTTGTTTTTTAGACTGCTTTTATAGCTTTATTGGGATACTAGAGGCTCGGTGCACAAATTCATGTACAGGTGGGGTCGCTCAGCCTGGCCGGCGATCAGGGCCGATCGGGGCTGGTCAGCCAGGGGAAGGGACCACGGAAGGTTGGCCATCCATGGGAGGTTGGCTGTAGGAGCACACTGACCACCAGGGGGAAGCTCTTTCATTGAGCATCTGCCCCCTGGTGGTCAGTGAGTGTCATAGCTACCAGCCAGTTGTCCGGTCATTTGGTCATCTGGTCCTAACGGTTGTTTAGGCATACACACACACACACACACACACACATACACACTAGGGTCCCAGTGCACGAATTCGTGCAACTTGAAAGGAACTGTGGGCCACAAGGCTGCAGTGGGCACAGAAGTGGTCTCAGCCCATCCTCCGCCCCCCTACCCTGTCCCTCCCACCGCAGCCTCCAGTTCCATCTGCCAGCAGCCCTGCTCCCACCGCCACTGCTCCCATGCACTGACAGCGCCGGCCTCGCTCGCACCTGCTGGCAGCATGGAGCAATTGGGGCTGGTGCCATCAGAGGGTGCAAGTGGGGCCAGCACCATCAGGGGGTGCAGGGGGAGGTGGAGAAGCCCTCAGGGGGGATTGGGGTGATTCTCAGGGGCGATTGCACCCATTGATGGTACTGAGCGATCAGGGCCAGCACCAGGCACCCGCAGTGGGTGCAAGTGGCGACTCCAGCGCTGGCAGCAGGTGTGAGCGGCGGCTCAGGCACTGGCAGTGGATGTGAGCGGAGATGGCACCGGCAGCAGGTGCGAGCGCTGGGCAGTACCGTGGCGTGCGGGAGCAAAGCATTTTCAGTAACCACCAGAGGCTCGCTCGGATGACAGCAACCAGCGCCCTGCCTTGGTCTGGCACCCCTGCTAACCTACTCCACCATCCCACCACGCCTGATGCCCACCATGTTCTGCACTCTGCCGCCTGCTGCTGATGCCTGCCATGTTCCACGCACACCCCTTGGTGGTCAGTGCACATCACAGCAACCGGTTGTTCAGTTGTTCCAGTTGTTCCCCCATTTGTTCTATTTGCATATTAGGGTTTTATATATGGAGATAGTTCATTACTTTTTATTGCTGTGTAGTATTCCATTGTGTAGATATACCACAATTTGTATATCCATTCAGTTGTGGATAGACATTTGAGTGGTTTTCAGTTTGGGGCTATCTTATACTAGTATAATAAAAGCCTAATATGCTAAGTGTCCAGTCATTCGTTCAACCAATCAAAGCGTAATACGCTAATGATATGCTAAGGCCGCTCAACTGCTCACTATGACATGCACTGACCACCAGGGGCAGACACTCCAAATGGTAGGTTAGTTTGCTGCTGGGGTCCGGCCGATCAGGACTGAGCAAGACAGGCCGGGCATGCCCTGGAGCCCTCCCGTGGTCCCTCCCCGGCTGGCCAACCTTCCACATCCTTCCCCAGCCCCGATTGTGCACTGGTGGGGTCCCTTGGCCTGGCCTGCACCCTTTCACAATCCGGGCTG
>NW_005871340.1:1185439-1189895 GCF_000147115.1 Myotis lucifugus | reverse complement strand
GGGGCTGCCATGGTGAACTAGGCAGACACAGTCTCTGACCTTTTGTAGCCATTCTATTGGACATATGGTTGCTGCCCTTGAGAACTTTAAATTCTCAAACACAGCTTCAGACCAGGGCCTGGTTACCTACATGTAACTCCTTACCCACTACAAGGTAATGAAATATATCATCAGAGACACGATGATATCAATGCTATTGGCACTTTGTGAAACTCTGGCTGGCTTTGCAGTTATGTTGCTTGTGTAAAGTTATTTCAAAGTCTCATTTTCCTTATTTGTAAAACGAGAGGGAGTGAAAGAGGAAGGAGCCCTGGCTGCGATGATGGGAAAGCCAAGATCACGAGGTCAGGTTGACGAAGAAGAAGACTGGAGTCATCTCCACTCCCCATAGGAACTGTCGGAGCCGGACAGCCATGGGTTCCAACTCCATCCCCGCCTCTCACTGGGTGGGTGACTCGGGGAAGGTACTTGGCCTCGCTGTGTCTCCGTTACCTGATTTGTTATAAGGGACAAGAAGTCATAGCATCTACCTCAGGGGGTGCTGCAAGGGTCCGGAGAGTTTATACACACAGTGCTTACGGCAGCGTTTGCTAGGCAAGAGCATGCGTGCTCACCCTGATCTGTTTTAAGAGGATTACCCATCCCTGGCGAGGTTTCTTCCATGTGTCAGGGACCTCTTTCCAACTCTACAAACAGTCCTGGTTCACTCGTAAGAGGCTTGAAGAGGCAGAGCCATCCACGGGCCCAGGGGAGTGTCTGAGTATGTGCTTTCAGCATATGGGAGAGAAGGGGAGGACATGCATGGGGCAGTGCTTCCCTGGCTGTGAGCACCAACATGTAGCTGGAGTGTGAGGGTATCTACCTTTGCATCTCTGGCTAAGAGGGAGTTTCTTACTGTGTTTTATTAGTGCAGCCTTGCATTCCACCCATCCATCCATCCACCCATCCATCCATCTATCCACCCATCCATCCATCCATCCACCCATCATCCATCCACCCATTCATCCATCCATCTACCCATCCATCCATCCATCCACCCATCCATCCATCTATCCACCCATCCATCCATCTATCCACCCATCCATCCACCCATCCATCCATCCACCCATCCATCCATCTATCCACCCATCCATCCATCCACCCACCCATCATCCATCCACCCATTCATCCATCCACCCATCCATCCATCTATCCACCCATCCATCCATCCACCCACCCATCCATCCATCCACCCATCCACCTACCCACCCACCTGTTCCTCCACCCATCCTTCCACTCATTCACCCATCTACCCACCCACCTGTCCACCCGTCCACCCAGGAAATGACTAATTTGACTGTCACAAGGACCTAAGAGGTAGAGCAGCTATACCTATTAAACAATAACTCCCATTTCCCCTCCCCCAACCCCTGGCAACCACCGTTCTATTTCCTGTCTCTATGAATATGACTACTCTATGCACCTCATATAAGTAAAACCATATAGTATTTGTTCTTTATGTGCCTGGCTTATCTCATAAAGCATAATGTCCTCAAGGTTCATCCATGTTAGAACATGTGTCAGAATGTCCTTCCTTTCTAAAGCTGAAAAATATTCCGTTTTATGTGTACGCCACGACGTGTTTACCCATTTCTCCATCGGTGGACAATGGGCTGCTTCCACTTGTTGGCTGTTGTGATTAATGCCGCTGTGAACATGGGTGGCTAAATATCTATTTGAGTCCCTGCTTTCGATTCTTTTGGGTATATACCCAGAAGTGTAATTGCTGGGTCATATCATCATTGTGTTGTAAATGCTTTGAGGAACTGCCATATAGTTACCCACAGCGTCTGTGCCATTTTACTTTCCGTGGGTCTTTCTTTCAACTGGAGGTTGTGGTGTGATGTCAGAGGTCCCCCCGATGAGGGGCTCCCACATGCTCCCAGTTTCCTTCCTCATTACCGCGGCTGAGGGTTATCACGGTGCTCCTGCTTCCCACTGCCACACGGACTGTGAGGGGCCGTTGTCCTCTTTGACAGGAGAGGATGCTGAGCCTCGGACTCTGTGGCGGGCAGCTGCCCTGCCTCCACTGGCCTCCTTCTGGTTTTCCACCGGGGAGCCGCCCTTCCCCACTCTCAGTGAGTGCCGGCCAGGGCAGACCAGACATTCCGTTTCTCCTGACATAGTGGTTAATTCATCAGGAGTTTCATGGCCCACACCTGGCCAACCAGAGCCTCTGAGCATCTTTAGGAAATTTGCTAAGTGTTTGCGGAAGTAGAGCTTGCTTTCCACTGGGGTTACTAGGCAGACAGGTTGTGAGCCTTCAGCCATTGGTGGCACTCCCACCACTCCTTAGCATGACCATATGGAGCATGGGATCTATCCAAAGCACAGAGCCCAGAGGTGGGAAGAGATAGACGCCAGAGAATGTCCTTTAGGAGCCTGGATCCTACTGCACCTGAAGCTATTCGATCTATTCCTGACCTTTCAATTACAGGAGCCAAGACATCTACTTCTTAACTTAGTCAACTGAGTTGAAGTCCTCTCCTTTGCACCTGAAGGGAATCCCATCTAATTCAGAGGCTAAGAAACTTGCCCAACATCACTCAGCCAGGAAATTGCGGTGCTGAAAACTCAAATCCTTAAAGGAGTTCCTGGCTTAGATCTGGATCCCAGCTCAGGATCAGGGCTAACCATTGTCCAACTCTCACTCGGACTCTCTGGGGCAGCTTGATGTCAGGAGGCGGCGCTTGGGACAGGAGCGCCAACCTGGCTGAAGAATTGCAGGAACCAGGACAGCCACAAAGCGCAGCGCTGTGAGCCGAACCCATACGGGAGTTGGCTAATTACAGCCCTCGGGCCAAATCCAGCCCACACCCTGTTTTTATATGGCTCACAAGTGAGGAATGCTTTTTACATTTTTAAATAGCTGAAGAAAATCAAGCGAAGCATATTTTGTGACATATGAAAATTATGATATTCAAGTTACATCAGCCGTAGATGATGTTTATTGGCTCTCAGCCACGCTCGCTCGTTTACATGTTGTCATGGCTGCTTTTCACTGCGCCGACTGAGTTGAGTAGTTGCAATAGAGACAACCTTAGATATTTACCATCCAGCCCTTTATGGAAAGTGTTTACCCACCACGGCCATACCCTGAGGCCATACGCCTTAGTTTTCCACGGCGCTCTTCCCAAACCACTCACGTCCTTCCCAGCTTCCTCTTCCTCCAGCACTGGCTGAAAGAAGCAGGACCCTCACGCAGTCAGCACATGCCTGGCAAGCGCTCCTCACGGCACCCACGCCGGGCACATTGTTAGTGCTCAGGAATGGAAAAGGCCTCAGGTGTCCTGGTTAAGGACACACCTGGCGTGTCTGCATCCTGGCTGTCACTTTCTCCCTGTGTGACTCTGGGCAAGCTACGTCACCTCTCTGGCCTCAGGGCTTTCTGCAAAATAAGAAGAATAATAGTATCTACCTCTTAGGGTCCTTGTGACGGTCAAAGAGGACATTACATGTAAAGTGCTTCCAAGGGTGCTTGGCTGATAGGAAGTGCTCAGTAATATCCCAAATGTTATTATTAATCTTCATGGAGGATGCTGGGATCTGCCTACAACTGAGCCTGGCCCCGATCTAGCCCAGGGTCCCCCAGCAAGGCCAAGGCTATGCTGCGGGCCGAGACCTGGCCTCTTGACTCAGAGCCATCATGTCCTGTCAGGTTGGGGCTTCATGATGAGCCCAGCGGGAGGTAGCAGAGGCTGAGATGGGGTCTGAAAACACAAGGTCTTTGAGTTGGCCTCCACCTGCAAAGATGTGTGTGGGTGTGTGTGTGGGTGTGTGTGTGTGTGTAGCTGGATGAGACTGACTCAGTTTGGGTCCAGTGCAGGACGAAGAAGAGGGCAAGATGGTGATACAACCGGGTAATGGGTGAAGGACCACCAAATTCTCAACTCTAGCCATCGCCTCTTTGCCCAATTTGCTCAACCCCTCAGCCTGAGGACGGGGTGAATGCCTATAGGTGGGGCTGAAGGGTCCACAGGACTTCTGCCCGGGCTTAAGGTCGCCTAGAAGTTCTGGGGTCTTAGGGAAGGGGATCTCTGCAGACCTGCTGCCTCCCCAAGGCCCCAGCTTTTTCAAGGCCTCAGTGTGGGATGAGCTGAGTGGCCGGGCCTGGCCGTCCTCCGGCCCTCCTGGCCCCGCCCCAGTCCCCTCTCCAGCCACACACTGCGGTATGTTCCAGGCTGGAGCCCAGCCTTGCAACTCCCTGTGGGTACAAGTGTCCACTCTGTCACACAGAGAACAGGGTGGGGTCAGGAGGGCCTTTCTGGGTCATGTCGACACCTGTTCCTCCCCAGAATCAAAGAGGTGACAGGAGAGCAGTGAGCTATAAAGAACGTAGCCCTTGGGTGCCAAATACACTTTCTCTCTCCCTCTCTCTCTCTCTCTCTCTCTCTCTCTCTCTCTCTCTCTCTCTCTC
>NW_005871340.1:1181090-1185263 GCF_000147115.1 Myotis lucifugus | reverse complement strand
AGGTATTATCTTTACTCGTGTGCTTGTCTGAGGCCAGAGCAGGCTGACGTCAGCCTTCCGGCGTGACTGTGAGAACCACATCCAGGGACATCACACAAGGGCTACCAGAAGGTCAGCAGGTTCTTACACTTCATCTGGGCCAGCAGCTCCCGTACCTGGAGGCCCACCCTAGGGGCCTTTGTTAAAAATTCCTGGTGAAACCTCGTGAATCAGGATCTTGTTGGTAGTGGTCACGACGGGGTCAGAGGGCTGGGATCTTACAGGCTTTCTGGGGTTCTGATGCTGGTCAGACTAGTAACCACTGATCCAGCCCAGCCCCCTTACTATTCAAATGCCAGAACAAGGTCCAGCGAAGAAGACTGACTTGCCCAAGGTCACACGGCAATTGTATAGGAGACTAGAGCCCAGGCCTCCTCACTCGCTGTCTCCAGGCTTCCGGTCAGCAGAGATCCTGTGCCATTTCCTGTCCCCCACATGCTCCAAGTGTCCCTCCTGGCCTGTGTTCTGGCAAGGGGCCCAGCTGACTGTCACATTCTGTAGGGGTGGGGACCAGGCCAGCCCACAGCAGGCAGCATCCTGGGTCAGGGGACTGTCTCCATCCCCCCTTCCCCATGTGAGGGCCCTTGGTTGGAGGCCCAGCTTAGGGAAGGCAAGGGCTGGGCCCCCTGTAATCACAGATGGTCAGCACAACATGCTGAGACACCCCCCCCCCGGCCCCACTCCCGGGGGAGGCCGGAAAGGGGAGTCCACACGCTGCCCAAACATCTGGACTTCGCAGAGAGAGCCAAGATGCACCATCCAGATGTTTTCAAAGCTCCATGCTGGGTGTCGGCGGAGAGCAGACAGCTGGGTGGAGGTGGATGCTTGTGTCAGAGGGGAGAGAGTGGATTTGTTCAGAGATTCAGGGTAGTATTGGCACAGAGCTGGGAACCGGGGTGCGGCCTAGCGACTCCAGCTCCCACTCTGTGTGTGAAGTGGGGCAGATGGGCTTCTTTGGGTAGGATTCCGATCCCACGGGCAGCAGCCAGGTGGCATTAACAATAATAGCTACCATTTGCGGAGCTCTCACCATGTCCCTGAGGCTAGTCTGTGCTTTGCACACATTATCTCATTTAGCCCTGACAACAGCCCTGTGGGGCAGGTACTACTACTGTTCCAATTCTCTAGGCAGCCCAGACACAGGGCGCCATGTCCCTGGTCCAGGCTCACCCAGCGAGCCAGCAGCAGGGCCGGGCTCCCAGGGAATCTGGCACAGGTCACTACGGCACCCCTTGTCCTGCCCGTGAGCACCTCCAGTGGTTTCTAGAGGCCAGTCCCAGGGTGCTCTTTCCCTCCAACATAATTTGCATCTGAGGGAGTTTTCATGGAGAAATGGGAATCCGGGGGAGGGAGAGGTGGTCGGACGCTAAACGGGCCCTCCTTCCAGGATGGGGGTGCTGGGGGGAGGGGTGCCAAGTGTCCCAAGGCTGCTTCCTAGAGGAAAAGTGAGCTCCCTGCTGCAGAGCCCAGCTGTGGCCAGCAGGGCTATTTATTTTTCTGCCCCTAAGCCCTTAAGTCATCTGTTTACACAGTGGGGAAAGGAGCTGGGCTCGCATCCCGGCCGGGTGCCCTCCCTACCCCACAAGCGGAGCCTTGCAGGCCGAGCCAGGGACGCCCCTGACACAGAGGCCAGTGGTGGTGGGGGCTCTGAGCCAGAATCACAGGGCCACCAGGGCCACTGCTCTTCGGCTCTGGCCAGGATGCCCACCATCCCTGGGTCCCAGCCTCCTCCCGTCCTCCCGCCCAGGTAGAAGGCTTACCGGACCTGAGAGTGTGACAGGGGAACCACCGTGCCAGTCTCTAGCCCAGCGATTCTCAACCTGTGGGTCGCGACCCCTTTGGGGGTCGAACGACCCTTTCACAGGGGTCGCCTAAGACCATCAGAAAACACATATATAATTACATATTGTTTTTTGTGATTAATCACTATGCTTTAATTATGTTCAATTTGTAACAATGAAATTGGGGTCGCCACAACATGAGGAACTGTATCAAAGGGTGGCGGCATTAGGGAGGTTGAGAACCACTGCTCTAGCCACGCTCCTGTACATCCTCCCCACCCCTCCTCATGGTTCCTCCCTCACAGCCATGGGCTCTAAGCGCTTCCTTTTCCTCACCCCAGCCCCCGACCAGGTTCTCAGGAGCAGCAGGGATCAGCCATATACACCTGGCGAGTGTCCTGCCTTCCTTCTCCCTGTGACACGAAAAGTTGTACCCCCTCCCCCCACACAGAAGAGATCATCAGGGGAAGGTGACATAGGGGTGGAGTGTGGGACCTTTCCCAGGCCCTGAGGCCCCCAAAGAGGCAGGCTCTGCTCCTGGGGGCTGCTGGGGCTCACTAGTTTCATAAACGTGTCTGGAGATCCAGGGCAGCCACAGCCGGGGGCTGGTGCACAAAGGAGACGATGGGGCTTGGCCTCACGGAGCAGGGCGGCTGGAGTAATCCATGGATGCCCTCACCCAAGCATCTGCCCCACACGCAATGGGCACGACTGGAAGCATCTGCAGGAGGCCTCACGGAAGAGGAGACATTGTAGGGGATCTGGGAGAAGGAGAATGGGGACTCCGGTGTATGCAAAAGTAAGGAGACCCCAAAACTCAGCACACACGAGGACGAGCAGACCGAACATTCAGGGTGCCGACTAAGAGGGCGAGGCCGGAAGCGTGGCTGGGGCTGGGTCAGCATGGGCCTTGAGTGTCCCCAAGCAGCCATAGGCAATGGGCGTCACTGAGGGTTTCGAGCACAGGAGTGACAGGATCACAGGGTGATTAGGAAAGAAATCCAGAGAAGGGAGAGGAGAGGCAGGAAGACCCTCAGGAGGCCCAGAGGAGATAAGATGAGCCAGACCCAGGGCGGGGCAGGGGTGTGGGCAGGCAGGCAGGCTGGGAGAGGCCGTATTTATCTCATTCCAGAGGGGCCTGGGGAGGGAGTGTGGACAGAGGCCTGGGAGATAGAGCTCCAGGTCCTCCTTTCTCTGGATCCGCAGAGGAGAGGGACAGGGGACCTGGTGGGGGAGGGGGAGAGGCCTTGGCAGAGGTCAGAGGTGGGTGAGCAGTGACAGCCGGGGAAGGGGCGCTCAGGTTTGGCCCTGAGTTCTGGGCTGGATTTATAAGTAAAGAGGGTGGGGAGGGCATTCCAGGGAGAAACTGGCTGAACAAAGGCTCGGAGGTGCTGGGCACACAGAGAATCTGCATCTTCGTTTTTTCTCAGGACCCTCCCAGCACCATCTTCCGGCCTGGGGAGGTGGACACAGAGGGCGGGATATTAGACTTGAACCAGGGCCTCTGGGTTCAGGTCTCGCTCTGCCACTGACTGCGTCCGAGCCCTTGACTCTGGGGCCTGATCTCCCTGGCGCTCGGCCTTCCTCTCCCCTGGGCGGCTTCCTCCCTCTTTCTCTCTCTGGCATTGGAGCCCGGACTCAGCGGAGGCCTGTCTCTTCACCGCACTCATCCTTCCGGGACTCCTGGGAGGAGACGGGGTGTGGCAGGCAGGAGGACAGCATGGACAAAAGCCCTGAGCGGGGCAGTGTCGGAGGCCCTGAGGCCCTGGCAAGTCGGGGGGCCTGGGCAAAGACAGTCTGGCTGAGGGGTGGTGGGGAGGGTGAGATCTCTAGGGCCCTGTAATGAATTGTCTCCAGAGCACACAGCCTCTCAGCCAGAGGAATGTCAAGAAAAGGGGCTCTGTCTCCAGAGAGAGAAACTGAGGCACAGAAGGGGGTTGAGAGAGGTGAACTCCAGGCTCTGTGTCCCACTTCCCCTCGGGCCAGAAGGGAGGGAGGATCAGGAGGCCTGGGTCTGCCCAGACTCTCCCAGTCACTCGCCGTGGGACCCCTGTGTGCCTCCCCGCCACCCCCAACCCTTGGCTCCCTGTGGGTAAGAAGGGTCTGGGTTGTCCTGAGCTGAGCCCATGCTCGACGGGTTGACAGCTCCGTGCTGATGCAGGCGCCAGCACTTGTCCTGCCTCCCAAGGGGCCTCCTGTGAGGCTGTGCACATGGCTCCTTGGGCCAAGGCTGTGCCTCCCCCTTGCCCACCCTGGGCCCCGGCCAGGGTGTGCAGAGCAGCAAAGGGATGAAAGCCCTGGACCTGCAATCTGTTCCACTGTAGAGGGCTCTCCTGGGCCTGGCAGTGCTGGT